>NW_026605320.1:0-26444 GCF_945859685.1 Eupeodes corollae
GTTCTCAGATCGCTATTGTGTCATTTAATTTCGAAGGTATAAGTGATTAAGTAGGGCTCTGTTTTCCATAAATGCTAACATCCATCTTGTACACTTGTAGGGAAGCAGCTGCCACCGCCTCCAGTTTTTCCTTCGGATCTTCAATTATGTAAAACTCATCGTCAAAGATGGCTTACTCTGGATCTATTTGCGCAGCTCCTGACTACGTCCCTGTTCTCTTCAGTTCAGACCTGGAAGGTCATTATCGTTCTTTTTTCTGAATATCTTGTTGATTTTAGGGAACATACTAGGGTCACTAGAATTAACTAACCGGATCTTACGGTCCCAGTACTTGTTAATTGATAACCTGTAGTTCTCCTTAATCAACAAATTGACATTTTTATTGACGACTTCAGTGTCCTAGTAGTCCATCGCACTAACCATTATGCCACGGCTACTATTTTTGAAATATAAAACGTATTTTAATAAGTTCTAAATAATTGCATAACAAAATCGTTTTTAAACTCAAGGAAAAAAATGTACGTATACAAAAATTAATTTAAAAAAAACGCTTGATTTTCAAATACAACATATAAAAAATTAAATTTTTAGAAAAAACAAATGGCATTTATATTTTTGAAAACAAACTTTTTTGCATGTAAATTTTTAAATCGTAAAATTTTAAAGAGGCTCTTTGAATGCATAAGCAAGTTCGTATGACCCATTCGTTCCATTTATATACAAAATACAAACTATCAAAAAATGCTACTAAAATTAGAAAAAAATTGGATTTTGGTTAGAAATCTCGTTAAAAATAAACAGAATATTGAACCCAGATTTATTTTATCAAATGCAAAATATTGTTTCTTACTTTTAGTTGTTTTTAACTGCTACTTTTATACAAAACACAAGAACCTACAAACAATGGATATAAAATGGTTTTCGACTTAAGTATTAGAAAAACAATGAAAGGTATTGACTTTTATCTCACACAAAATATTGCTATTTACATTTTGTTAAAGTTTCCGACGTATTGACAGACGGGATTGGAAGTTATCAGTGTAGGTCGCATCCCATCCGTGCGGAATATCCTCTTCCAAGTCGTAGACTAGCAACTTTATATAGCCCAATACAAAAATAGTACAAAAAAGAGGCTGGGATGCGACCCACACTGATAACTTCCCATCCCGTCTGTCGATTTGTCTTGCTTAAAAGTTTGTCTATATGTACTCATATCAATTTTTACCAAATTTGCGTACTATTTTTTGTAGATTTTATTTTTTTATGAAAAAACGGATTGTTGGATTTTAATATAAAAATTACTGAATATCGAAAACAATATTTTCTGTGAAATAAAATAAGTTGAAGCCAATATTTTTAGTTTTTGAAAATTAATTTGAAGCCAATACCTACAATTTTTGAAAAGATATTTGAGTCGAGAATCAATTTTTACCAACTTTTATGAATTTTTTTTTAGGGTTTTATTTTTTGTAAAAAAAAACTATCAATTCGATTTTTCTTAAACTTTGTCCTCGTGATGAAAACAATATTTTTTATAAGTAACAATTAGTCAGAAGCTATTATCTCAAAGTTTTGAAAAGATATTTGAGTGGAAAATCTATTTTTACCAAATTTTATTAATTTTTTTGTTGGTTTTTATTTTTTGTAAGAAAAACTGTCCATTCGATTTTTCTCAACATTTTTCAGAATGTTGAAAACAATATTTCTTATAAGATAAAATAAGTTTGAAGCCTAAATTCCAATTTTTTGAAAAGATATTTGAATCGGTATTCAATTTTTACCAATTTTGAGTAATGTTTTTTTGGATTTTTATTTTTTATATAAAAAACTGTCAATTCGATTTTTCTCAAAATTTTATCAGATGTCAAAAACATTATTCTTCGTTGCACAAAATTGTTTTGGAGATGGAATCATATTTTAGTCTTAAAATTTTTGAGGTGACAAATTTTTTTTTTTCCTTTTATTTGATTTATAAAAAAAAAAACGTTAAATGGAATTTTTCCAAAAAATATGTTTGTTTGGTATCACGTCACAGTTTATTATATAAAATTTAATTCAAGTCTCTAGCATTTTTGATTCATAAGATATTTAGGGTTAACCAATATTTTCACCTTTTTTTCAAACTGCTATGGTAAAAAAACCACCCACGCAATTTTCTTGAGAGCCCTTTCTGCATCTTTCTGCCTTATTATCTGTACAACAAAATTTATTTGAAGTCCATATCTCTTCTGGTTCTTGAGCTATGGAGGACGAAAAAAACGTCACGAACGTATTAACGTACGAACGTACGGACACACGCACGCACAGACATCTTTCTAAAAATCTTTTACTTCGACTCTAGGGACCTTGAAACGTCGAGAAATGTCAAATTTTTCAATTTGACAAATCGGACCCATTACAATAACTTCCTATGGGAAGTTAACAAGCTGACTAAAAATTTTAGTCAACAAATTGATTTTTTCGTTGCTTTAAGTGAACCGAACCATTAGTTTGATAATTAATATGCACGATTTAATAATCTTCTTCAGAGTTAAAAGAGAATAACTCCTTTAAAAAGCTCTGCCAGACTGAAAATCAAACGAGTAAAAAAACACCCGATATTTACAGCACGATCAATTTACTTCTAGAAAACCTATGTGCAAATGGTCTTCCTTATTAATATAATATTTTTGAAAATATCTCTGTTATATTGGTCAAATACCGCAAATGAGGGTATCTTAGACTTTATGCATAATAAAATAAAATGCACGACTGGTTCCCACGAACTTTCTTCTGTATCCAACAAATTTGTTTACATAAAGTACTTACATATGTTTTAAAATTTAATCATAAAATAGGTTTGTCTTCAAAAATTTAAATTTCATCAATTAATCAAAAAAAATTGAATAATTAAATTTTGCCTCGAAAATCGTTTTTTAAAATTACTTTCTAAATACAAATTTTTCAATTTTAGTTTAAAAGCATTTTAAGTATGCAGCTATTAAAAGCTTATTGCTATACGTTTTTCATTTGATTTTTGGACCCATTACAATAACTTCCTATGGGAAATTAAAAATGTTAATCTTGTGAAAACGCTGATTAATTATCAACTTAAGAAATATTAAGCTTCTTAATGACCGACAGTATGGCTTTCGAAGCAATAGGTCCATTGGTGTTCTCATGGTATCTCACTGAACAGTGGAACAAATCTTTACATCGTTTTATAGAAAGAAAGATTATTGCACTTGATATTTCAAAGGCATTTGATAAAGGCTATCAACTTGATCTTTTATCGAAAATGAGTGACGAATGGTTTTGTCGCCGACCCTCTTCCTCATTTTTATAAATGAACTCCTGTCTGCTTCTTCTAATCTAATACATCGCTGACGGTAACTTAGCTTTTCATAATCGTTTCCAGACACACAACACTTCTCTTTGGATGTGGAATTGCAACTGCAAAATATGATAAGCTCATTAAATTTCGATCTACTAACCATTATTCAATGGGGAATACAAAACCGCTTGGAACTTAATTCTTCGAAAGCCCAATGCTGTCCTGTGTCGTTAAAGAGAGATTATACCCTTCTTGCCACTATCTATGAGTGGTACTTGCATCAAAGAAACTGAATGTACATCAGCAACCAACTTTTGAGAAGCTATTACATACGCCAAAAATGCCGCAAGATGTCTATATTTTTTGAGAAGATGCAAAAAAATGTTTCTCTACTTCTGATTTGACTTCAATCTAAAAACTCATATACGAAACTTGAATATAACTCTCATCTCTGGGCTGGTGCTCCAGTAACTTATTTAAGCCTCTTGGACTGTAGTAAAAAGAGAGCTTTTAAAATGATTGGTTATATTTTTTTTATAATAAACGGGCACTAAAGGAGTTATTAATACTCTTAACATCTTTAAAGTTTAAACACAGTGCGAGCTTTAGGAAAATAGGGAAGGATTAAAGAAGAGATAGGTACCGATGGACATTGGTCTTAAGGTTTTGAATATCAAAATGATAGGGAAAACAGAGCTGGGTAAAGCATTCCACATTCTCGATGTGCGGTTAAAAAAATAATCTCTATACTTGACAGTACGTCCGAATCTCATCAACTCGATTACGTAACTCAAACATTCTTGTCTCATGTCTAGGAATGCCCATCAGTTTACCCTTGAGCCCAACTTCGGCCGTACTATGAAGTAAAGAGATTCATTTTTAAGCCGTACTACGCGAATGTGGAATACCTTGCCATGCTCTATCTTTCTCTATCTTTGCAATGTTCAGAAATTCAAAATCAATGAACACCGAAAACTCCTATCCAAAGCTTCCCTCTTTTCGTAATGCTAACACTCTGTCCTTGGCATATTAAAGGCATACACAATCCTTTTAGTGTTCGCTAATTAAATAAAAAAAGAGACATTTTTTATTACCAAGTATTGTTAAGACATGTTAAATAAAAGCTCTTGGTTCGTTACTAAGAAAATTTTAGTTTTAGTTAAACTTAAATAAACTGTACCAATGGTTTGGTTGAAGGGGCGAAGACAAATAGGCAAACGAACGGAATTGGGAATTTATTCTCTATCATCTAAAGGTCATGTGCGATTAAAATCGCAATTTAGAATATTTGTACGTATGCAATACATATTAAATTTAAATTTGTATCCAACACATAGCAACACTCAAAAAACAGATATTTTTATATATTGCTTGACTTTAAAGCCAAACAATTTTCAAACAAAAAAAAAGTTTCCTATTTTTGTCGGCTCTGCTTTGTGCAATCAAATTTAATTTCTAGCCTAAATCCACATGCATATTCTTTTTACTCGTATAACAACCTTAGGCATTAGGAAAACATTATTTTCAAAAAATAAATTGAATTGGTTATATTAATATGAAAATTGTGTTTCCTTACTGATGAAATGAATTTTATGCACAGGTAAAATATAAACCCATATCATGTTTGTATGTATTTGAGTTTTTTTTTCACTATATGTTATAAGCAACACAACGACGACTATAACGACGACGCACGTAAAAAAAATTATAATTCAGTTTTTATTTTTTATTAGGATTTCTTTGCAAACATATAACCACGTGAGTTTATATTTTATAGAGTAATTTAAACAAAAATAAAACAAAATATACATACTCGTAGGCAATGTTTATGCATAAAGGATGTTGTACACACAGGCCTAAGTAAATCTCACTTTTTAAGCAAGTATTTTTATTCTTTGAAAATTTCCACTTTATTTCAATTTTCTTTTATTTTTGTTTGAATATTGAAATACCTTGCTAAGGAATAAAACAAAATCATTAAAACCGTTAAAATTTTATATTGTGGAAAACAAGAAGAATATTCTTTATTTTTATTTTATACACAAGTTCTAGAAATTGACATCAGTCCTCAATGTGTTGTCATCTTTTTTTTGTGGATCCGCCAAGTTGAAGACACCAAAATCGAGTTTCGAAGTTCTTTAAATATCGATCTTAGGGCTCAAACCCCTCAAACTTGTGGTGATCGAAACTTGGCCCCAAGATGAAAACACCACACCTTAAGGTGCAACATTGAAAAAAAACTCATGATAAGGATATTTAAGGCTCTTTTTGAGCTTCGAACTTTAGATTTGTTTCCTATGCCCTTACCCCTTAATTAAATTGAATTGGTAAAATTTTTGGAGACTTTTTATTTCAAACTAAATTATAAAAAACTTATATTAGTGTAATTTAGGACTATATTTGGGCTCCTTAGTTAGTGTAACTATGGGTTGGTATCTCAAGACCTAACCCGCAAACTTACAGTCCCTGGCCATATTATTAGAAGCACTACGGAATTTGTATGATTATTAGATTATTCGCAATATTTTTAACGTTCAAGAATGGATGTATTATAACATTTGTATGTAAGATGGAGCTCCATGCCACAGAGCCCGGTTCGTAAAAACTTATTTGAGGGAAGAAAACATGCCTCTGTTGGACTGACCGGTAAACAGCCCTGATATGAACAAAATTGAAAGCATGTAGGAGCTGATAAGGAAGGAAGTAGCTAAAGATGTGGTCACTTATTGAAAGAGTAATTCACATGTGGAATCACCACCCACAAATGCAGGAAACATTCAAATCATGCATTGACAGTATGCAGCGCAGAATTGAGGCTCTTATTAAAGCATGTTCAACAAAATATTGGAAAAGATTACAAAAATGACAACAAAAAAAAGCTGAAAATTTTAATTAAAAAAAATCTTTAAATTTGTTGCTTTATTTCTAGGAAGTAGTTTATAACTGCATACAAAATAATTTAAATGCTTACAATATTCGAAAACCTGATTAAAATAGCTGGAAATTAAGATTTTGCATACAATCTTAATTGCGTCTAATAATATGACCAGGGACTCTAAGCCTTAAAGCTATTCGTGATGAACTTTTTAATTAAACAATATTGGTGGGATACCAATCTGTACTTGACAGGCTCAACTGATTTATATTTGACTTTATATTAGTTTGGAGATTTTTGATTCAACCAGTTTGTTATCTTAATATTTTTAAACAAAATTGTTCAACGAATTAGGTCAAGAGTTTATGCCAGTTCCTAAATTACATGTGATTTTATAAAATTTGTTTGGTTTACAAAGTCTCCAAAAGATACAGCTTTTCGACTTAAGTTGGTTGAGTCCTACCAATTTAGGAGACCAAAAAAAGCCCTCAGTAATTTCTTCATGTTTCTAGCTTGGCGCCAAGTTGGGATCACCACAAGTTTAAGGGGAAGCGATTTTTGAACCAAGTCGGGATTAGAGCACTAAATAAGCATAGAAATAGCCGTACAATCGAATATCATTAGAACTTCGAAATTCTATTGCGGTGTTTAAAACTTGAACCTTTTTTTTATTGAAGAAAAACTCAATACAAAAATTCAAGCGGTAGTAAAATTTCATATATCGGGTTATCCATTTTGTGATTTAAAACTTTATGACTGGAATTCGACACCTGTCAAAGTAAGTTGTTAAACCAATTTTTTGTATTCATTTGAAAGTCTGACATTTACAAAAATGGATGGCTTAACTAGGACACAACGCATAGAAATTGTCAAAACCTACTACAAAAATGGTAATTTTGCCACAGCCATATTTCGTAATTTAAGAGTACATTTTGGTATAACTAATCGTCTTACTGCATTTGGTAACATTGTGAACAAATTTGAAGAGACTGGTTTGGTTAAATATACTTTAAGGCTTGTGAATCATGGTTACGCTAGATTCTGCACTGAACAAAAGTCATGCATCTAATAGCCCTGGCAAATTTGTAGCTTCCCATAGGATGTTATTGTAACGGTCCGATTTGTCAAATTGAAAATTTTGACATTTCTCGACGTTTCAAGGTCCCTAGAGTCGAAATAAAAGATTTTTAGAAAGATGTATGTTCTTGCGTTTGTACGTACCTACGTTCATACGTCCTTACGCCCGACGTTTTTTCGTTTTCCATAGCTCAAGAGCCAGAAGAGATATCGATTTCAAATACATTTTTTATACAAATAATAAGGCAGAAAGATGCAGAAAAAACTCTCAAGAAACCTGCGCGGGTGGTTTTTTTACCATAGCAGTTTGAAAAAAAAGGTGAAAGTTTTGGTTAACCCTAAATATCTTATGAACCAAAAACGCTAGAGACTTGAATTAAATTGAATATAAAATATTGTAACGTGATATCAAAGAAGTATATTTTTTGAAGAAAATCTGAAAAAAAAGTTAGTCACCTCCAAAATTTTATGACTAAAATATGATTTCATCTCCAAAACAATTTTGTGCAACGAAGAATAATGTTTTTGACATCTGATAAAATTTTGAGAAAAATCGAATTAACAGTTTTTTTTATAAGAAAATAAAACTCTAAAAAAACATTACTCAAAGTTGGTAAAAATTTAATATCGATTCAAATATCTTTGCAAAAACTTAAAGTTTAGGCTTTAAACTTATTTTATCTTATAAGAAGTATTGTTTTCAACATTCTAAAAAACGTTGAGAAAAATCGAATTGACAGTTTTTTTTACGAAAAATAAAAAACCTAAAAAAATTAATAAAAGTTGGTAAAAATTGATTTTCGACTAAAATATCTTTCTAAAACTTTGAGATGTTGGCTTTATTTCACTTTTATCTTTCACAAAATATTGTTGTTAACATTCAGTAAAATTTTGAAAAGAATCGAATTAAATGTTTTTGTACAAAAAGTTAAACACCTAAAAAAAATTTACAAAAGTTGGTAAAAATTGATTTTCGACTCAAATATCTTTTCAACAATTTGAAATATTGGCTTTAAACTCATTTTATTTTATAAGAAATATTGTTTCCAAAATTCACAGTTTTTTTTAGAAAAATTAAAACTCTAAAAAACACAATACTCAATTCACTTTCGACTTAAATAGCTTTTTAAAAATTAAAAATATTGGCTTCAAACTTATTTTATTTCACAGAAAATATTGTTTTCTATATTCAGTAATTTTTATATAAAATTCCAGCAGTCTGCTTTTTTCATAAAAAATAAGATCTACAAAAAATAGTACTCAAATTTGGTCAAAATTGATACAAGTACATATAGACAAACTTTTAAGCAAGACAAATTGACAGACGGGATGGGAAGTTATCAGTGTGGGTCCCATCCCAGCCTCTTTTTTTTCAAATTTGTTCGTTTTACATTCGAACTACAACGCAGCAAAAAAAGCTGCAAATATCGGGAGTTTTTATTCATTATTTTGATTAACGCTTTAATTTTGAGTTTTGACTATGGACATTTTTCAGTCTGGTGGAAAATTTCGTTGCGGAAAGTAGTGATTGCGTGTTTTTTATAGGTAAGTATTTTTTGGTTTTAGTAAGTGTTTTGAGAAATGGTTGGTGTGATTTTAGTTTGTTCTTATTTTTGTTGTTGTTGTGTAGTGTCGTGCGGCATCTCTCATTCAAAAAAGGAATAGATGCTGCACATTTGTTTGGAGAAGATGCCAACTTTTGATTTTTGTATTTTTTGTTGTTTAGAATCTAAAATACAAATTATTGAATTATAAAAGAAGGACATTTTTTTAAGAAGCCTTTAGGATTCATGGGTAATTATTACTTTAATTAATTAATATCGCGATTGTGTCATTAGTATCAATGCACGTATTTTTACATTGATGTGTGTTCTAGGAATACAAAATGAGAAGAGACTTGCTGAGCACGTCAAAAAATTAGCTTCGGCAGGTTTTGCTGTTGATAAAGAAGATATTTGAAGTTTGACGTTCGAACTTGCAGAAAAATGGGTATCGAGCATAAATTCAACACAGAAACTAAAAAAGCTTGGTTGGCATCCTTTTTGGAAAGGAATAAGGACATTTCGTTGAGACAATCTGAAGGACTTTCCCTCTCCCGTGCCCAGGGTTTTAAACATTGAGCAGCGAATGACTTTTTCAAAATTCTGGAGGAAATTATGACCGGCAACAATTTAATGGACAATATTTTTAATATAGACGAAAGTGGTTTACAACTCAACAATAAACCAGGTAAGGTTTTGACCAAAAAACGTTGCGAAAGACGTATATGTGCTTACTGCTAAGGAAAACGGTGAAAATGTTACAGTAATAGGATGCTGCAACGCAGGGGAAATAACCAGAGTTCGCCGACGGCTTACCAAGTATCTCTGATGTTTATATGAACCAAAAGTCGTTGTACATCAATGGTGAATTGTTTTTTGATTGGTTGAAAGAACATTTCACACCGCGGAAGCCTGCTGTTGGGAAGACACTTTTAATCCTAGATGTTCACACCTCTCACATCAATGCTTTTGAAATGCTTGGGTTTGCTAAAAGCAATGGCATCTTAATTGTATGCTTGGCAAGCCATACCACCCAAGCTTTGCAACCTTTGGACCGCAGTATTTTTTCAAACCATTGAAAACTTATTTTAATAGCGAAACCAAAGTTTGGATGAACCACCACCAAGTGAGGACAATAACAAGGTACCAGGCCGGCCATTTGATTTGGGCTGCATGTGGGAATGCAGCGTCAGTTGCAAATAAAGTTTCAGGATTCAGGGCTTCGGGAATTTAAGCCTTTAACCCTCAAGCTATTCCACATCACTTTTTTAGCATTTCCTAATCATCTGCAATAACTCTTCATCCAGATTTTGATGCAATCCAAACCCAACAATTAAAAGTTTTTCATTCATCATCGTCTGCAAATCAAGATAACCGACCAACAACGCAGGTTTTTGAAACTGCTCCTATTACTGCAAAAGTCTCAGAATTAACTATTCCAACCACAATTAACCCTTCGCATTCCTGCAACCATTCTGAAAATGAAACCCACACTTCACCGTGCTTTAAAAACACCTCGCCAACCAAACTTCTTTAAGAACTTTCTCTACTACCAAAGATTCCAACACCAAATTTTTCAACACGAAGACAGTTTAAAGTGGTCCTAGCTACCCCTACATCAATTGCAAACAAAAAAAATCTCCAAAGTTACAAAGGCAAAAAAAGCAAACAAAAATTAAAAATTAAAATTGAGCCAGATGATGACCCAAACAACTGTGCCGAATGTGCGAAAATTATTTTTCAACAAAGAAAAAAGAAGATTGGGTCCACTGCAAAACCTGGCTCCATGAAAATTGTACCCGGTGCAAGAAACCTGGTAACATCTTGTGCACAGATTGGTGATGAGGAACGAAAACAACATGTTACACACTAATATACAAATATGAGTTCAATGAACTTAATATGCGGCAATTCTCCCAAACATGCAGGGAGAGTTGTGTCAAAAAGTGGTCGAAAAATACATAAAAAAAACGATGCTTGCAACAATTCGTCATTTTCATTCATTTAAATGGCGTAGTATTTTAGACATAATTTCGACATTCAAATTTTCGAACAAAAAAGAAATATATGAAAAAAAAATATTTCCTATGTGTTTTATTTAAGTTTACTTTTGAAACCGTAAAATGGATATCCATTTTTTTTAAGACATTAATATTGGCTTTATTTTTAAAATTGAGAACCAAACAGATAAATATAAGATTATTAATTAATAAGATTAGATTAGATAAAATACTAGAAAAAATGATATTGAATGCGTTCCGAACCTTTAGACCGAAGACATAGGGTCTTATTCATATTTCCCTGATAAGTTCTGATTTTGTCTTTGCTAAATTAAACTTTAGTTTATGTTATTTGTAGACAATTAAAACCGATTTTAAAACTATAATCTGGAGTCTAAAAATAAACACGACTTAACCTATTTTTAAACAATTTCTAAATCTATTAAACGTCAAAAATAAACAAACTGATTGAGTAAATTAAGTTACGAGATATTTTGTTTAAAAAATTGAAATTATAAATTAAAATGTCAAAAGACTAAAACATACATATATCCATATTTTGATATTTTGCTGATGGATTTGTGAATGCTACCAACTAACAAAAAATGAAAGCGCTTCTTAACATTATTGGACCCCTTTGAAATAGATAAAGAAGATAAAAGGCATCGATTGGAGAAAAAAAAACTGTCAAGTTTATGATTGACCTTCTTAATATCATTAGATCGAAATTCAATGAAATGTTTGCTAATTTTTGAGTGCTTCCATATTCTTAAAAGCACCCGCCCGATTTCATAAAATTTCTCAATGTTGTTTCAAAAATGTTGGCTCTCAAGCTAACGCAATTTATTTGTTTACCCTCTACAAGAAATTTTGTATAGGCTTAAGTGAAATTTTTCAAAATTGTAGCACAATAAGCCTTAAACCTGTTTCTAACTAAACAGAGCTGGCAAATTCTTTATGAATAACAGCTGTGTCTAACCTATATGTTTAATTTAGACTCAAGTTCAAATAGACTCGGGATTAAAATAGGATTATGAATACGCCCTATATTGTTTTGTGTCTTAAATTAAGGTATGTTGAAATGCAGAAACGCATTCAAATGTTTAAAAATATTTAATTTAGGAGACATTAGTTGAGTTGAAAATTAATTATGTACCATTTCTGTTTTTTGTTTTTCTTTTGAACAATACTGGATATTTGATTACTGCACACATTCTGATATTTCGGAGGAGGGAAAGTTTAACCCCCAAAACCCTTAAAGTCGTCTTTTCTAAAAACTCACGAAACAGTTACAAATTGGGGATGAAGAGAGGCTTATTTAGATTTTCCGGATCCCCCAATGCAACAAATCTGCTTATTGAAGTAGCATCGGAAATGAACTTAAGTCTTACCACTAAATATAAATTTTGTTGAGTCCTTGCTGCTTTTGTGTTGTTGAAGAGTGTAAAGTTAGATTTTCGGTATGGGCGTAGTTTCCACTCGTAAAGATGACAGCCACAGTGCTAAAAAACGATTCCTAAATAGCCTGCATTAAAAAAAAAATATCATATTAAAATTCTCTTTTCGTAAAACTTTTCCCTTTCGATCCATTTTTGAAAGAAATAAATTTAATTTGAGTCATCTTTGCACATTAAAAGTATTTTTGTTTGTTATGTCAACCATCAAAATTAATTACTTATGCAACAAACTATAAATCCGTTAAAATAATATATTAAATCATTTTTCTGTTTAAATAATGAATATTTCCAAAAATTATGTACAGTAGCGAAATAAAGGAAAATTCACTTTTTTCCTCAAAACACAAAGAAGTACATTTTATATTTTTTCTTATGCTGACGAAATAAAAGAAATGTTCTTATACAATCAAATGATAAATTGTTAAAATATGTTAATATAATAAAATACCATTTTTTCAGCTTTTTCATTCTTTATAGCATGGCACAAGTTTAAGTAATGTAATTCTACTTCTACACTACACACCATCATCTCACTGAAATGTGAAGTGCATTCTGTTTAACATTTTCTATAATTAACATAAAGCTGCGGTCGAAATTATGTTTACAGAGAGTTAACTTGCACCGCGCCGGCCGGCCGGCCAACCAACCGACCGACCCGCTCCACCCTCATTACTAAAAATTCTTTCTGAAAAGAAAAGTTACCCGGTTGGTAAATTCATTTTTGTGAATTTTTCTTTCTTTTTGTTGTAGTGTTTAGTTTACTGGTTGTAAACAAAAATGAAGTTTGCGTACTTTGGGTGAATTTAAAACCCTCAAAACCCAAGGTGAAAATAGGACTCGACGTCGGTCGTTGGCGGTTGCGGTTGATTTCAAAGTAAAAGTTAGGTTCAGAGACTTTTTCAATTTAAAAAAATATAATGTATAAAAAGAAAAAGAGATTTGCAAAGACACACACACAATAAAAGATTTACCCGGTGAGTAACCTTTAATTCTTTTAGATTTACCGTCTGGTGTACAAGACTTTTTCTGGAATTACGGATTTAAGTGCAGTATCAATATAGATGTCTTATTTTAACCTCCTTTGTCAAATATTAATGCTGTCGTACCTGTAGGATTGTTTGAATTCCGAAAAAAAAATACTTTATTCTGAATTAATTTCCAAGTGCTTGGGTCCTAGAAGGGACTTCTTTTGTTGATTGAAGATAGTCTTTGAAATTTGCTATCAAGTATTAGTATTTTAGAAGAACTTTGGAAATTGTGGTAAACAGTGGATAGAGTGAGAGTTCTGAAAGTTTTTTGATATCCCAAAAATATCACTCGGGTTTAAAACTAGTACAAATAAATAACAACAAAAAATAACTGACAAGTGCGTATGCGCCACAGTACCCCATCAGCATATTTTCTTTGTTCTATACTAATTAGCGCAATAAATTCATCATGGTTATTCTAAGCATGATTGAAGACATTACGAGCCTTAGGAACAAGAAAGTGAAGCATTTAAGAGGAGGGAGAGAAAACTGAATTTGTACAAAACTTACTTAAAAATGCATCTAAAATCGAACTCAGTGGGGAAAAAAACAGAAAAGGTATAAAACAATCCCGCTGTGAGCAACTGATAAAAGAGTTTCTAGGACAGTTTAACCGGCTATCATTATAAAAGATTGTACTCAAGTTATAAAGAAATGAAAGCTTTATGGTTTGCAAACAAATCAGAAGGAGGAATGAAAAACATCTTGTATTGTTGGAGAAATAATAGCAGAGTTTTTAACAAAGCCTTAAAAAACTAAGCCTGGTTATAATACCACTAATACCCGTGGCATGATGGTGAGTGCGTTGGACTGTCCTGTTAAAGGTCTTGAGTTGGATTCCTGTCTATACCATTCTAGGTTTTTCCCACGAGTACTGCCTCTTGCGAGAAATTTGCAAATCCTCCAAGAGTAATTCTTGTCATGAAAAGTTCTTTCTCAAAAAAGCCGTCCGGATCTGGCTTAAAACTGTAGGTTCTCTCCATCCCTAACAACGTTTCCCGCACACAGGAATGGTTGAGAGTTATAAGTTACTAGGGCCTAGAACTCAACGGACATGACATTACGTCGTTAATAGACAGGATGAACAGAAAAGGGCCAAGATGGCTTCCCTGAGGAACACCAGATTGAGAAACAAAAGGTTTTGAATGACAATTTCTTAGTTTTTTCCTCAAACCATTTGTTTTCAACGTTAAACCTAATCTAAGTTAGGAAATATTGTGGGAAAAACATGAGCTTTAAGTTTGTATAATAGCATCCCGCAGCTATGTTGATCAAAAGCTTTAGAGAAGTCAGTGTATACTCAGTCAATTGCATAATCTTGTTCCTCTGCGTTTGAACATATGTTTGAGAATATGAGGAGATTCGTAACGGTTGATCTTTTTTGCACGAAACTGTGTTGCTGTTCGCAAAATAAGGTTTTTCTAAAATATGCTTCGCTCTCACAAAATTTTACGTGTAAGAAATGAGTTCTTCCATATACTTGGAAATGTTCCTGTTTTTAGGGAAAGTTTGAATATGAACGTAAGGTGTTCAAAACTAAAGAATTTCTAGATTTTTTTTACACTATCGAAGGAATACTATTGACACCTGCTGAGCAGAGCAGTCATCATTCAAAACAGAAGGAATATAAAGGACCGTACTCTGTAGCACAGGGATATGATTACTGATAGTTTCCGAAAAGAAGTGAAGATTTTGAGAATATACTTCATTAAGTAAGTACTTCATGACTATTAACAAATGACTCACGTAAATTGGTTACGAAAACGTTGAAGATATCAACAGTGTTATTTAGAAAAGGGTTCTTTAAATTGAAGTCAACTGGAAATCCATCTGATTTTAACTTGCGACAAATAGAAACTATATGGTATATGACATTACGATGGTTGAGAGTTTAAAAGAAAATTATAAAAAACGCTCTATCGGTTTTCAAATAAAAGTTTTGAAAAATTAAGGTATTTTTGTGGAATTTAATGTCATTTGAAATTTTGATACATTTTTAAATCTTCAAATACAGGAAACATTTTTGAACAGGCTTTGGATACATGAGCAAGTTCGTACGAACCACTCTTGCATTTTATTTGCTTAAGTTGAATAATTTCCAAAAAGTTCTAGGATTTTTCTTTCAAGGAGTTACTCGTTTAAGAAATATAACTAATGTATACAAAAATAGAAATAGAAATTCATTGGAGACAGAGCTTTGAGGTAAGTTCCCAATCCTTATTTTTTGTGTTTCCAGTGAACGCAGTTCGTTCCTGCATAAAGGGCTTCTAAAAATTGTATTTCTTGAAATTTTCTTTTAAGGTAGATTTTTTCCCAAACTTCTTCGTTAATATTATTACAATATTATTTTAACCTCTGGTAAAATTTTGAGAAAAAATCAAATTGACAGTTTTTTTATAAAAAATGAAAAAAAAAAAAATATTACTTAAAGTTGGTAACAATTGAATTTCGACTCAAATATCTTTTCAAAAACTTTAGATTATGTCTTCAAACTTATTTGATAGGAAATATTGTTTTCAACATTCGATAATATTTTTTTTTTCATTTTTATTGTAGCAAATTCGTTAGTAGAAGGACACCGCAAGGTGTCTCCTCTGGAACCTAGTGGTGAAGGAAATCCTAACTAGTCTGGATGCAGAGGGCTTCAGAGTGATAGTTTATGCGTACGACGTTGCTATAGCAGTTTCAGGAAAGCATCTTAACATCCTAAAAGAACTCTTACAAAATGCCTTGGACAGACTAATTCTTTGGGCTGATCCGTGTGGACTGGGTGTTAACCCACACAAAACCGATTTGGTCTTATTTTCCAGGAGGTACAAAATTCCATTTCTCAACCCTCCCTATATTAAAGGAATCAAATTAAAATTCTCAGACGAGTCTAAATACCTGGGTCTTGTCTTAGATAAAAAACTAAATTGGAAACGTAACGTAAAGGAAAGAGTCAAAAAGCTACTTTAGCTCTCTTTTCTTGCAAAAAAAAACGATTGGTAATAAATGGGGCTTACAACCCAGAATCACGCATTGGCTATACACATCGGTAATCAGACCGATATTAATGTTCGGTTTGGCGGTATGGTGGGCTGCTTTAGAGAAAGCTATAAGCCGCGACAAATTAAATAAAGTCCAACGTTCAGCTTGCCTATGTATAAGCGGATCGCTTCACACGACCCCATCTGCGACACTGGACACCTTACTCTACCTAACATCTCTTGATATATTTAGCAAACAAATAGCTGCAGGCTCTGCTTTTCGCCTCAAAGCTTCGTCGCAGTGTACGAGTCAATCTGTTTTTATACAGATGGTTCAAAAACAAAGGAAGGGGTTGGTGGAAGTGTGTACTCTGAACGACTGAAATTTAGTCTCTCATTCCATCTTCCCAAACATTTTAGAGTGTTTCAGGCGGAACTTTTAGCGATAAAAGAAGTCTTGTCTTGGTTTAAAGAAAACGTGATATCAGCATCTGATATCCATATCTTCTCAGAAAGTCAGGCTACTATCAAATCTCTGCACTCTGTCTCCACAAACTCAATAACAGTCCATAACTGACGATCATCTTTAATGGGTGCCGGGCCATAGAGACATTCCAGGTAACTGTTAGGCAGATGACCTTACCAGGAACAGTACAGCACAGCCAATTCTGCCACGTTCGGCCAATGCTGGCATAGGAATTGCTACTTGCAAACTATTAATAATGCAGGTCGCTATGGGGAAGGCAAGCAATGTCAGGTCACAAAAAAACATCTGGCCAACTTTAGATTTAAAGTGTTCAAGGTGCTTGCTATCTCTAAGCAGATCGCATATAAGCTCGTTAATAGGAGTCATAACCGGACACTGTTTAATAGGAAAGCACGCCACGAGACTAGGAGTATTCTCAAATGACTTTTGCAAAAGCTATATGGACAAGGAACAGGAGGAAACAAATCTTCAACTTTTCTGTGATTCATGTGATATCACAATGGGCCATTAAACTGGCCTATGTGTATCCGTTTCCATCTTGGACACCCTATTTAACCTAACTTATGCAATCAAATAAAACTGGGATGGAATAAATTAATTTGACGTCAATGTCTTCTAGTGTTCACGAGATATCGAGAAACGAACATCAATTTTTACCAAACTTGCGTACTATTTTTTGTAGATTTTATTTTTTTTATGAAAAAACTGACTGTTGAAATTTTATTAAAACAATTACTGAAAGTCAAAAACAATATTTTTTATGAGATGAATTAAGTTTGAAGCCAACATTTTTATTTTTGAAAAGAGATTTAAGTCGAAAGTAAATTTTTACCAACTTTTATGTATTTTTTTTTTTATTTTTCATTTTTTTTGTAAGCAAACTGTCAATTCGATATATCTCATATGGTTATATTAGTTTTATTTATAATTTTTGAAAAAATATTTGAGTCAAAAATCAATTTTTTTAAACTGTCAATTCTGTTTTTCTCAAAATTTTATCAGAAGTTAAAAACATTATTCTTCGTTGTAGAAAATTATTTTATAGATAAGATCATTTTTCGAGGTGACAAATATGTTTTTTTCAGTTTGTTTTGATTTATAAAAAAAACCATTGAGTGAATTTTTTTTCCAAAAGTTAATTTGTTTAGTATCACGTTACCATATGTAATATAGAATTCATTTAAAATCTCTAGCGTTATTGTTTCTTAGATATTTAGGGTTAACCAAAATGTTCACCTATGGTAAAAAAAAAACACCTACAAAATGTTTTTGACAGTTCTTTCTGCATCTTGCTGCATTGTTATCTGTATGAAAAAATTATAATTTATTTAAGGTCCATATCTGTTTTCGTTCTAGAGCTATAACGACAAAAAAACGCCGCGAACGTACAAACGTACGTATACACACACAAGAACAAACGTCTCTCTAAAAATCAACAAATCGGACCGTTTACAATAACTTCCTAAGGGAAGTTCAAACTACAAAATTAATTCATTATGTTTTATTCCATTCAATATGACATCAATATAAACATAGCTTCACAATAAAGACGTTATCAATTTTATATCTCACAGAATTATTTGCTTTATTTAAATTTTCTTCTCTCTCCGCTTTATAAACGGCCATATTGTTATGAAGTATAAACTTTTTATCATGATATGATAATGATTACTGCATTAAATCCTTGAAATAAATCCTTTCATTAAAGTCTTACCAAATAAATTATTCATAATTTTGAAGTACAATGATATGAAGTCAATAAATTGATCTTTGTAATATTAAAACATTGTTTACTATAACCAATGAAATTGAAGGTATTAATATTATTCATGGAATTATTTTGATATCATGTCAGTATCAACAATATTGTCCCAGTTTATTCATATCTCATTCAAATTTAATGAATTGTGTATTTTTATTCCCGCTTCTGGTTCCATAGAAGAAAGAAATAATTTTTCTAAAATATTTATTAAACACTACGATTTGAGTAATAATTTTTGTTGATAGTATAAAAAAAAACAGATCAAGTGTTTTTTCTTCAGGCCCCTTTGACTAATATTTTTTAATTTCTAAATGAATGTTAGTTTAATATAATTGTGAGCTTCCTTAGCCCACACAAGCATCTACGTGCGACCTGATCATAAATTTCAGTCGAATTCGTTCTTGTACACAATATTATTATTATAATAACAACCATCATTTATAAGTGTGTCATCCTTATTTGATTTCAATAATTATTATTTTATTATTGTTTTATATGAAATGCATGGATTTCTCTTTTCATTTGCATCTGTGCTAGTGTGAGAATTATTGTCACAAAACGAGCATGGACAGTGGTGGTCATATATTTAAGCCCACATATACATATATTTTACGTAAATGAGCAAAAATAGAAGCTAAAATCCATTTTTTTAAATATTTGTTCTCAATGTAAATACATAAACTATACAAATACAGTAAAGTAACATTTAACATAATAAAAAAAAGAGGCCGGAATGCGACCCACACTGATAAATTCCCATCCCGTCTGCAGATTTGTCTTGCTTAGGAAGTTTGTAGGTTGTCTTGTTTTAGATTTTTTCTTAAACTGTCAAAAACAACATTTTCTGTGAGATTAAATAATCTTGAAGCCAATTATTTTGAGCGTCATCTTCTATAAGAAAGCACAATCGATGAGGACAGATCACCAAGTTCTTCAGCTAGTTAATCAAAGAATGAATACGAACCAGAGGAAATACAAAATTCAGACGACGAAGAGGATTTGAGTGACCGAGAGCCTTCATTGCAAAGCTTATTACACTTTATCTACTTTTGTAACAATAGATGAGAAGTTGGAAGTATTTCGTTGGAAGTGTTTATTTAGGCAATACATTCCAAACAAAACAAATCCATACGGCATCGGCATCAAAATTCAAGCCTTTTGTGAAGCCAAAATGTTTTACACATATAATATGGAAATTTAACCAGGGAAACAATGACAAGCAGGCCCATACAATTTTATGTGAATACAAAGATTATGTGAACCGATCTTCAATACAGGTCTGATAATAGGTACACCAGTAAACCATTCGTTGAAGTATTGTTGCAAAAAGAATTAACAACCGTCGGAACAATAAGAAAGAACAAGGAGAATTGTGCTGACCGCACAATATGTTGAAGTCTGTATTAATTTAAAGTCCAATATATTTGGTTTTCATGACAACATAGTTTTGGTGTCACATGTTCCAAAGAGAGGCCAGTACCATAAACAATCCAAGCAATACCTACAGTCGATAATTAAACCTTCTACTTCGTAGTTTTATTGAGAATTTAGCTATGAAACTAATTGAACCCCACATTAGAGAACGCCAAACGAGCTTAAAATTGCCACGTTTAATAAGACTTAAGATTTCATCATCGGACGGACATTGGGTGCTTCAAGATCTGGCCGGTGCTATGAGTGCGGATAAAAAAAAAATAGAAAAACGAAGTACTTCTGCTAAAAAAGTAAACAATATTTGTATATGGAGCACGTAGTGCCATGTTTGCCTGAAGAAAATTAGTTTTTTGAGATGTATTTTTATTTTTAGAAGGATACCAATTTTTGTTTATTTTACTAAAATTCCCAACACCGAGAGACCAAAAAACCTAATTTTCATTAATAAATATGTTATTTTTTTATTTAATTTTAAAAAATTTATTTTCAAAAAATTTTATTGTTTTTATACTCTAAAATAAAATGTTGTGATTTTGTGTATTACAATAAAAAAACTTTTGTTGATTTAATGTCTTTGTTTTATTATCAAGGAGCATACTTATACATATTTAAAAAAGCACGGAATATTAGGGAAACGTTTCGAAAAATCTTCATTTGAAAAACACGGTCTGTGAGACCGAGTGTCACCATTGATCAAATTTGCGTCACCAATGGCGGGTTAAGTTTTTTTTTTTTGTAAAAAAACTGTGAATTAAATTTTTCTCAAAATTTTACTGAATGTTGACAACAATATTTTTTACCAACTTTTATTAATTTTGTTTAAGGTTTTATTTATTGTTAAAAAAAACTGTCGATTCGATTTTTCGCAAATGTTTCCGAATGCTGAAAACAATATTTCTTCTAAGATAAAAAAAATTGGAAGCCATAATCTGAAATTTTTGAATATATATTGAATTAAATATTTGGTTCCAAATTAAATTTTGACCAACTTTGAGTAATGTTTTTTTTTAGGTTTTTATTTTGTATAAGAAATACTGTTATCAAAAACGTTATTCTTCGTCGCACAACATTTTTTTTAAGAAAACCATTTATTTAATTTGTTTCCAAAAATATATGTCTTTGGTATGACGTTACAGTATGTAATATACAATTTAAATTCAAGTCTCTAGCGTTATTGGTTCGTAAGATTTTTAGGGTTAACCGAAACTTTCACCTTCTTTTTTTAAACTGATATGGAAAAAAAAACACTCACGCAATTTTCTTGAGAGCCCTTTTTGAATCTTTCTGCACTATTATGTGTATAACAAACTTTGTTTGAAGTAGATATCTCTTTTGGTTTTTGGGCTATGGACGACCGAAAAAACGTCGCAAACGTACGTACACATGCATACATATATCTTTCCAAAAATCTTTTATTTCGACTCTAGGGCCCTTGAAACGTCGAGCAATAACTTCCTATAGGAAGTTAATAAAAATAAAATTGAACTGAAATAAATTTGACAGCTGTCACGATTTAGTTTGCCATTTCATAATTAAAATCATTATTCCTGGACAATGTTAACGTTAAAGAGTCTTCATTTTTAAAAACTATACCCGATGCATGTTCATAAGAAGGAAAGTTGTAAGGATCAATGGTAGCGCTCTAAATGCGAAAAGTATATGAAGTTTCGTTGCGTAGATTCTATCCTCTTGTTGTGGATTTTTGTTTCTTTAGATAAAAATAAAAAGAAGTGGTCATTAACGACAACCTTGGGGAACTCCTAATTTGGCAATGAAAGATTAGGGAAAGAACTTCCGAATTTAACTTGAATACAACTGGCTTAGTTATTCATTGTATATTCACTTAATTTTATAAAATCCAAACAAATCACTTAAATTATTAAAATACCATTTTAATGTTAATCTATGTTCTAAAACAAATGAATAGCAGAAAATTAAACTACATAAATAATTTAGTTAATTATTTTTCAATAATTACTTATTTTTTAACCAAAAAAGAAAACACTTATATCAGTGGCTTTATTATTTTATCATAACTGTATTAAGGTGTGTGAGTGTGTTTGTATTGTGCATAAAGGAATTCGTTTAAATTTATGAACAAAAAGAGATAAATTGTTTGCATTTCGCACAATACCATTATTTTGATTTACGCAAATGCACACAGCCTTTGCTATTTCAATCAATAATAAGTTACGTTATAATCGTGTAGTATATACGTATCGTATAGTATAGTCGTCCTTTCAGTCCTCAGTCTTCTGTCCTGTTGTGTGCGAAAATTGGTGAATGGTGACTCTATTGAATATTAATGACTTTTCCAATGCGTCCCAAGGCAACACAATACCTACGTCCTACATATCTATTTTTTATATTGTTATGAAGGATGATGAGTGTAAATTATTATGCATTTTAAGATTGTTTGTATCTAGTGTTAAGTCCTTTTTAATTTTTCAATTTTAATAGATTGAAGTAAGTGAGGTTAGAAAAGCTAAACAAAATAAATTTGATGCACACATTTTGCATTGTTCAAAGAGAAAATGTTTTTAGGCTTAGAGTAGACTATAAACTGCATAGTTTTTACATAAGATGATTTTTTAAAAGCTAAAGGAAAGTTTTAAAAAAAAAAACATACAATTCAAAAAAATGCATGAAATCTTAATTTGAATCGATAGTACGTTTAAAGACTATTTTATGCAAATGTGGACTTTGACACTCAGATTTATAAAACGGTTATCACGGGTTTTGACCCTTACATTCTTAAACTTCTTTATATATCATTTTTACGACCAATATTTGAATATGACTGCATAATATGGGCCCCCCTTTAATCAGTCGATATAAACAGAATAGAAGGAGTACAAAGAAGATGCATGCGCTTCTGCCTCCGTTTCTTCCCATGGTCTAAAAGGCTTGAACTTCCGCCCTACAATCATAGGCTCACGATCATACGTCTTCTATCACTTTCTAACTACAGAGAGTACATTTAGCTGTGCTTTATTTTAAAATTAATGGGTCAGGCATATCACCATCAATTTTGGAACAATTAAACTTTATTTATAGTCGTTCAAGTATAAGAAGACAAGTTCTTGTACGTCCTATATCAAGCAGATCGAACTATGGTAAAAACAATCCCCTCAATCAATTGATTTCAGTTTACAACAAGAATTACTTTTTGGTATATTATGTAAGCGATGATTTTAAAAGTAAAACATTTAAAGTAAATTTTTTTAATACTTCAGTTTAGCTTTTTTTTGGAAATTTCTTAAAGCATTGTAAATTTATTAATCTAAGACCATATACCAATATTAGTGTTACGTTCTGACGTTAGATTGTTTAACGAATTCAATAAATAAAGATTTGACTACGTCTCAATGGTCCGTCCGCTTAGTGCAATTTTGACATTTCCAACATTTGGCCGGTATCTCACGAATAAATTCTTTAATGCTCTCTTCTAATGCGTCAATTGATGCGGGCTCGTCTGTATGGACATGAGCTTTAACTTAGCCCCACAAAAAATTGTCTAAAGGCGTGAATCGCACGATCTAATCCAATTGACCGGTTCCGAATGTGAAATAAAATGATCACTGAACTCGCCTCTCTGTATCCGAGGCTTGTTGGTGCTTCGCAACTAATGTATTTTTTATGTGATCAGGAAGTCACCCCGACGGCACAGCCCCCAAGCCAGATCCTTAGTATAACTCCAAGGACGGAGAGAGGGATAAACCACTTCTTATAGGCCTGGGCTCCGAATAAGTCGTACAAGCCCTATAAGGTATTCACTATAAGTAGTTCAACCTAACTGGAACTGTAGACGCCACCGTTGATTCCTTCTCGAGAATTCGTCCGCTGCCGTCTGGATAAGGAGTGGTGTCTTAGTGGAAACAATGAAGATGAGAACGTTTTAGGATGCTTCGAGAGAAAAATTCTTCGGGTGATTTTTGGTCCCGTCGACGAACTGTACGGGCTATAATGACACTGACCTTGTTAGCAGAATTAAAGTCCAACGCCTTAGATAGCTGGGTCATGTAGAGCGAATGAACATCAACGCTCGAGCCCGCAAAGTCTTCGAATCCAATCCCCAGGGACGGCGCTGTAGAAGAAGATCGCGACTCAGGTGGCGCACTCATGTGGGTGAAGACCTCAACCAACTTGGCGTGCGAAACTGGAGATAGCTGGGTAGGGACTGCGCTGGCTGGAAGCGCATGTTGGTTGAGGCTCAGGTCCGCCATGGACTGTATTGCCATTTTAAGTAAGTAAGTAAGAACTCGCCTCTCAATAAATCCATTGTTTCGCGTGTTGCGTGGAATGTGGCACCGTTTTGTTGAAACCACATGTCATGTTAGTCAAGCTCTTGCATTTGGGCGAAAAAGTTGGGTATCATATCACCATTTACAATTACGTTACGATTCGCATCATCTTTTAGGTAGTACGGTCAAATGATGCCACCAGCCCATAAATCGCACCAAACTGTGACTTTTTCTAAATGCATTGGTAGCTCTTGCAATGCTTCTGCTGATATTCACTCGGTAAAAAAGTGGATCTTCAGCCAACTTTCCAGAGCTCATTCACAAAAAATGTTACTTTGCAGTAGATCGTTCATCTTCAATTCTTGCACCAGCTATATTTTGAAAGGCATCACATCTTAATCTGCAACATTGTACACGTTGTTGTTGCGATCGGCGACGAATCGATAAATGATGGTCATCATTAACAATAGCCATACAGCTGCTATATTTTCTTCAGTTCACACTCTTAGTAAGCGTGTTGGTGGAATCATGTCCAACAATGTAAATTTGGTGCAAAATTTAGTTTAAAAATAAATAAATAAATTGGGTGGCGCAACAGTCGGTTTGAGAACTAGTCCCTAGTGACTGACAACTCTCAACCATTTCTGTGTGCGAGTACTGTTGTCAGGGCTGGAAGGGACCTACAGTTTTAAGCCGAATCCGAACGGCTTATTTGAGAAAGCACTTTTTCATGATAAGAATTACTCTTGGAGAATTTGTCAATTCCTCGCAAGAGGTAGTACCCGTGACAAAAACTTTAGGTGGCTCGAACACAAGACCTCTCGCATGACAGTCCAACGCACTAACCATCATGCCACGGGTACTACTAATACCTTTATTTGCCCCTTAGATATTCGAGTTCAAAAATCATTGTCATTGCGAGAGGTCTTGGGTTCGATCCCTGCCTGTGGCATGGGTACCTCCTCTTTCGAGGAATTGACAAATTCTCCAAGAGTAATTCTTGTCACGAAAAAGTGCGTTCTCACATAAGCCTTTCGGATTCGGCATATAAACTGTAGGTCCCCTCCATCCCTGAAATTACTCGCACGCAGGAAGGGTTGAGGGTTGTAAGTCATTAGGTCTTGGTTCTCTGCAGATTGTAGCGCCGCCAAAAAAAAATCATGTTTTTGAAAGTCTTTGATTTTAATATCTATGTGAATCAAATATCTCTTCCTGTTCTTAAAATATAGCTTTAATGTCTACCGTCTCGTTTTCGAAGATTTGGAGATACACAGAACGAAAAAAGTATTTTTTTTTATCCGAAATCTTCAAAAGACACTCGATAAGAATCGGTACCGAGTAGTGTGGGACTCTTACCGCACTTAAACCACCGGTGAATCAGGACCAATCTATGAAGGTCGACAAATGATTTTTATTTCTTAATTTTTAAATCGCATTGAGGGAAGTTTAAGGTTATAACACTTTCTCGTAGCTTTTAGCCCATCAGCTCATGAGGCTTGGTTCTTCTTAATCTCCGAACATTGTCTCGTACATTTAATACGGTCTCCATTTCAGAGTTAGTATGACTTTGCAGTCGCTGATTGTGTGATACAGCGTGTTTCTTAACCACTTCTGTAACCATTTCAATTTGAAGGTCACGATATAGATCGCTATTTCTTATATACCAAGGGGCATTTATTATTCCACGAAGGACCTTGCTTTGGAATTTTTGGATGGGTTCAGCATTTGTTTTCTTTGTACAGCCCCATAGTTGGATGCCATATGTCCAAACGGGTTTCAATACTTGCTTATATAACATTAGTTTGTTCTGGATAGATAGGTCAGAGTTCTTTCCTATTAACCAGTACATTTTTCTGTACTTCAAGTTTAGTTCTTCTCTTTTCTTTTTGATGTGTTCTTTCCATTTAAGCTTTGCATCCAAATTCATTCCAAGGTATTTGGCGGTATTGGAGTAAGGTACTTCTGTACTGTTTATAAAAATTGGAACATTGTTTATGTTTTTGTTTGTAAAGTTTATATGCGTCGATTTTGTTTCGTTTAATTTGATACGCCATTTGTGCGTCCAATCACTAACTTTATCGACTGCATTTTGCAATTTTTGTGTAGCCTTCGTAACGGATTTATCTGGCACCAATATTGCAGTATCATCAGCAAAGGTGGCCATGATAGCGTTGATGTCCACTGGAATATCCCTTGTATATAACAGATACAGGGTTGGTCCTAGGACACTTCCTTGTGGTACACCGGCTTCAATTTT
>NW_026605321.1:0-15926 GCF_945859685.1 Eupeodes corollae
TTTCAAGAGATTTTGTCTATTTGATTTCGAATTCAATTCAAATTTATGAATCAAAAGAAAACTAAATGTATATTTCGCTGAAAATTTCAAATTAATGAAATAAGTAAAAAAGATGATAGGTACTTAGAATAGGAAATCATTCAACAATAAATGTGGTTGGTAATGGGCATTGAAATATCTTTATTTAGTTTTGTGCAATTAAAAATTTTAAACTGAAAAAATAAAACAACTTGGTTTTCAAGGAGAATTGTCCAAATAAATAAAATTAAACTTTTTATTGCAGGAAAAGATCTCAATGGGCAATGAAAAGATATGGATTTCCTAATTAAAACAAAATTGAAAGAACGAGCTAGCAAAAGTACTTCATGAAGAAATTAATGTTAACTTTAGAGCTATTTACCATCAATTAAGATAAACATATCTAACAAAAAAATAAAAAGAGGCTGCGATTCAACTGACACTTCCCATTCGTGAAAAGTTGATTTTTATAAAAGTTCTACAAAATATTAATAACAACATTTTGTGTACAAGGTACAAAAGTTTGAAATCAATATCTGTCTTTATTTTCAAGTCTTAAATTAAAGCCCAGTTTTTAGTTGTTCTTGTTTTGTGTACAAAAGTAACGAATGTTGAAAATAATATTTCTTATAAGATAAAATAAGTTTAAAGCCACAATCTCAAGTTTTTTAAAAGATATTTGAGTCGAAATTCAATTTTTACCAACTTTAAGTAATGTTTTTTTTTAGGTTTTTATAATTTATAAAAAAAGTATCAATTCGATTAAATTTAATAGATGTTGAAAACGTTATTTTTCGTTCCACAATTGAAGATGAAATCATTTTTAATTAGTGAAATTTCCGAGGTGTCAAATTTTTGTTTTCAATTTTTTTGACTTTTAAAAAACCGTTAATAGGATTTTTTTTTTTTCAAAAATATATTTGTTTGGTATCATGTAACAATATATTATATAAATTTAAATTTAAGTCTCTAGCGTCATTGGTTCGTGAGATATTTAGGGTCAATTTGTTAAACTGCTGTGGTATAAAAACCACCCACGCAATTTTCTTGAGAGCCTTTTCTGTATTTTTCTGCATTATTTTGGTTCTTGAGCTATGGGCGACGAAATTAACGTGGGGAACGTACGGACGCACGGTCGCATGGTTGCACGGACGCACGGACGTACATACGTACACACGCACGCACAGACATCTTTCTAAAAATCTTTTATTTCGACTCTAGGACCTTGAAACGTCGAGAAATGTTAAAATTTTCAATTCGACAAATCGGACCCATTACAATAACTTCCTATGGGAAGTTAAAAATATAAATAATTATTTACGAAATAAAATTATTACTAATTATCAAAATCCTTTGGGTTCCGATTTGTTTGTTGGTTCAAGTAAAGGTAAGCTTTCGAATTTTAAAATTTAAAAATATTGTTTTCATTTCTTTCAAGCTTTGGTTACCTCTTGGTCATTCTCACTTTCAAATAAGTTTGATCTAATTTGATTTCCGGTCTAGAAAGAACACGTTAATTACTTACATCTAAGAAATACTTAACAGGAAATAAACGATCTGGTGTTGAATAAATGCAGATAAAGAACATAGGTTTTTTGAACTTTTTGTTTAAAGCCAATCAGTACGAGAGTAAATTCTTAAACTTAGTTGCCGGCAACTTTCATCTGCGCACAAGCTTTACACTGTGTTTTGACAGGTTTCAACAACTTTTTTGTCAATAAATGATATTGCGGAAATTTCTTGAAAGCATTTTTTCACCTGGAATATTTCAATGAAAGATTCTATTTTAAAAATTTTTTTTTCGAAGTTGAAAAAACAAAAAGGAGAACAGTCGAAAATTCAAATGATTCACATAAGCGCTTACACCGGAAGTAATTCGGCCTTACCCGAAAATGCATTTAAATTGAAAAAAAACTTAACAAGTTTTCCATATCGTGGGTTTTTACCGACACATCCTAAGACTTATGAACGTAGCCGAACAAAAATAACTAAACGAAAAGGAATTGAGATTTAAGACACAAAAACACCAAAGCCAAGCACGTCAAAAAAATTCTTGCATCATCGTTATTCGCAATGGAAACCCATAGCGTTAGGAATTAAAATAAATGTTAAGCATTAAGATGGTGACGCAGAGGCATCAAGAATTGCAAAAATTGTGAGGATGTTAATGCTGAAATTAGGGGCTTTGTTCTGGTCAAATTTTGTATAATCTCAGTAAAGTTGAGGATATCGATATGGAATTGGTAATATGTTATTTTATCAAAAATTTTCGTGGGCAACAAAAATTTCAACTTTTTTTTAAAGAACCTGTAGTTGACGATACAGGAGTAGCAATGAGATCTGACTTCTTGGCTAAATTGACAAGCCTAAAAGATCTTACAGGAACATCTAGGTTAAACAATTAAATCTGGTTTTGTCTTAACTTTATTGATTTAATATTGCAATGACTGGGAAAGAGAGAGTATGGTAAAGCATTCCAAATTCGCGAAGTGCGGCTAAGGAACAAATTTCTATACTTGACAGCACGACCGAAGTTGGGCTCCACGGTATACTAATGACTATTCCTAGAAGTGCAAGTATTAAGGATAAACTGTTTAAGGGATAAATGCAGTTGGATATTTCTCTTAAGCATAAACCATTTAAATAACCGTAAGAAACGAGTGAGACAAAAAACTTTACGACGAGCTTCAAGCAACGTAAATGATGCAATCAATCTAAATACTCTACGTTCAATGCTGTCCGAGAGGCTTAAGTAAGTTCCAGAAGAACCAGGCCAGAGATGGGAGTAACTCATGTTTTGGACGCATATAAGTGTTGTTAATATAACAGCTAGATGAAAGGAAGAGAAAAACTTTTTGCGTCGTTTTTAGCGACATCGCGCATGTGATCGTTTCACAAGAGGAGGTTGCTGATAAACATACCAAAAATATCGCGATGTTCAGTCTCATTGATGGAAGTGCCATCAATAAATAATGACAAGGAGGCATATTTCGCTTTAAGCTTTCAAGACGTCATTAGGTTTTCGAAGGATTAAATTCCAAACGTTCCCCATTGAACGATGCTGTTTAGGTCGGAATTTAATGAGTTCCATATCTGAAAAAGAGGGATATGAGTCTGAAAACTAACATGAAATGTATTGGTTTAGAAGTTGTAGACAGGAGATCATTAATATAAATAAGTAATAGTATTGAAGGCTATAACCAGAGCCCTGAGGCATACCAGAATTTATTATGTGGTTTTCAGACTTGAACCCATTTAATAATATTTGTATGGAGCTCGTGAATAACGTTGTAGTAGACAGAACGTTATCTGCATGGTAATGGTAAATTTAGTAAAAGGCACAGGACTTCCATGTAGCTTGTCTCTAAAAGTTCTGTTATATATTATTCTAATCCTGCATTAATGGTAAGTGTAATACTAACTATTAATCCTCTTAACACGGAAAACTTTTCATGCTTTTATTAAAAAGGAATTGAATTTATGTACATTTTATTTTTAAAATTTAAATTCTTTGGCTTTATTTTAAATTCGTAAGTTTATCAATTATGCCGCAAGTTATTTAAATGGAGCATGTTTTATATACTACACCTATGATGTGAAGTGACAAACTAATTTATTTACGCTAGGTATATACGGTATTCAGTATAATTTATACCCACATAATCCTACTCCTTGAGGTTGTTACACCTTCAATAATATCCTGTCTTCCAAGCTTTTGCATATACATATGTAATGTGGTATGTCATTTCAGCTTTTGAATTGACGTTGATGGATAATACCCGTAATTTTCTAAGATGTGATGAGATGAATATAAACTACAAATTGAGTTTTGAAAACACACACACATACATACATGCATACAATGTAAAGTACCCTTATTCCCTTACACATATTATCATAAAGTTATATAATTACAAATCATAAAACTAATTAAGTTATTATGAATGATATTGATGGTTATTGATTAATCTTTTGATTAAAACTATGATATAAAAGGTTGGTATTGGTGTGAATGTTTGGCGAGTTGTTTTTATATATTATTTTTACTATTTAGCTAGATTCATAAAAAAATGACAATATTTTTCAAAGGAAAGCTTAATTCGAAAAAATATTTCCACACAGAAAATAAGAATTGCCTATAAAATCCTAAAACTCCAAGTTTAAGTAAAAACATTCATTAAACTTATTGAAACGCTACGGTTATGTAGACTTTGAAAACCACTTATATTCCAACTCCTACTTTTATGTTAATTTCAAAGGCAAGAGCTGGCAAAGGATAAGTTATTTTATTTGAACGTAAAATTTCAACTTTTTAAATATGAAAGCATCTTGGGCTTCCCAAACCTTCTCTTCAAATGCTTGATTCGATATTTATAACGAGAATATAAGGCTCCATTCGTTTTGACAAACAACAGTGTTCGTCAGTTATAATCTAAACTTAAAGGGCTTCTCTCAAGGGGCTCATCAACGAATATCCTTATAGCCTAGAAGGGTTGAAAGGCGACTTACTCTATATTTTGGAAATTACTTAACTTGGGTACATTTAATTAGCAATGCTTTTGTCACTACTTTGGTACAGTCTAAATGGTCTGTCCATTTTGACTTTAGCATTGACTTAGTTTTGTATGGATGGCTCTCAGCCTATACGGGCTAAGGTGCAAACAGTACCCCAGTACCTAAACATTTAATGATTAACTTAAGTTTTAAGGACGTTTATTAAATGGTCTATCTACCTTTTTTGATTTACTCACTTAAAAACATGTATGTATGTTGCTACAAAAATGCGGAATTCATCAATTCCCCTCGCCTAACTAAAAATCCCTCCGGAAAGATTCTTTAATTCATTGACAATGACATTCAAATTTGAGTGCCCAGACCTAGAGTATACTCTTTTATTGATTACGCCCTATGCTTTTCTTATATATATTCTCGTTTTATTTTAAAATGTTACAAGCTTTAAAAAGAAATTTACCCTTATATGTCAATATAAAAATATTTCAAACAAATTTAAAAATAAGATGTATCTGTGAAGTATGGCAGTTTTTTAACATAAGCTTTTCCGAGGGTAGTATCAAAAGAAGTTTTTTTTCTTGTTTTAATTTCAAGTGTACTTATAACTAAATCACTTTAACATCTTTTTGATTTCCCACTGACATCTAAAGTTGTCAAAAATATACCCTTTTTTATTTGATCAAATAATAAAACCTAGAATTAAAAGTTACCTTAATGATTTATTACTAATCCTAATTGCCGGATGATTTCTTCTGTAAGTCTAAATAATTTCCTTATAAATAATTTGTCTCATTTTACATATGTTTGATTTGATAAGTGGTAGGAGTATCGCTAAAGCTGTGAATAGGAACACTTTTGTTCAAAGATAAATAATTTATTATTTAATCTACAGAAAATGTTTTATTATCCAAATCTGTATATTTATTTATTTCGTATAAGTGTGATTTGTTTAAAAGTACTTCATTATATTTTTCTTCTACTTATTATCAACGTTAACGCTAACTTTGCGCACCAACTTTTAGACGAGGCGACGTGGTGGCCTTTCACAGTCGACTCCTCAAAGTTGGTGACTAAATTTGAGACAACCGGTTCAGTAAACAATCGCAGGTAGATCGGCCGAGAACATCGCCGCGGTCAGTGAAAGTGTACACCAGAACCCTAGGCAGCATATTCCTCGCAGTGTACAAGAACTCGGCCTTTTGCAGACTTAACCCTGGCGAATTTTGAATCAGAACTTTGGGCTACACCGACGGCGACTACATTTTTGAAAACGACGTTAGTGAGTGCTACATAATGATGATAACTAATTTCTTGTGGCCCAAATTGAACCATATGGACCTAAACGGCATGTGGTTCCAGCAGGCTAAGTGCCACACAGCAAACCCAGCGACATCTACACCGACAAACCGTGTATATTCCAAGCAGGGCAATGTTTCTGATCGAACGCAAGCTTTCCGCATCTGGTTATCTGTAGGGCACTTGAGACGTTGATACCGACTCTTGTGCATAGCCCACACCTGCTAATAGCCACCATCACCAATTCCACACTTTCTTTGAAGACAGTCTCACTTCCTGCATTTTGCTACTAATTTTAATTAACTTTTTATTTGATGTAGCAGAAAAGTTAGATATTACAATTCTTTTAATAGGTTTCTCAAATCTGTCGTCGGCTGCCGCACATTCCGAAATAAAATTTTCTCGTTACCTCTGCCCTGTTTGTTCGATGTTGAGAAGGAAGTTAGCTATATCATCTGTAGCAGCTCTCCCAGTGGCAATGTTGAACAGAAATTTCTCATCCAAGTTTGATTGAAATGGGTTCATATTTAATTGCAAATTTTTACCAAATTATTTTGACAGATAATGAAGAGAATGAAGATAGTGATGACAATGGAAGCACTCCTGATGTTCCATTCAACAATTACGATGTGTAATAGAATGAAGAATAAAATATTTGAAAATAAAAACCTGATTTCTTTGAAAAGTTAAATTTGTTCATTTGTTTTAATTTTTTTTATTAATACATTTTTTTTATGTCTGCTAGAGTTTTCGGCTCGTAATATTTGTCTGCCTTTTTGATTATAGGATTATAATAACATTTTAAAAATTTTAACACTTTTTTTAAGCTTAATGAAATGGCGTAATTAACCACATATTTTCTCGACCTTCCCCTAAGTCTGCCACCATCTTCGTACCACCCAAATTGTCTGCCTTTTTGATAAGTTACATAAAATATTATTTAGCGTCAACACACCAAAAATCAGCTTTAATGATATCACGTTTTTGTCCTAGTTTTTTTTACCCCTTTAACTCCTTACCAACACCCTCCCCACCAACGCAGAAGTGGCAGACAATTATTTTAATGTTTATCTGTATTCAAACTATACAATGAGACCAAATATTTTCTTAAAGAAATGACGTTACTTTTTCTGTTGCTGGCTCTTAGACTATTATATATTGATCTTTTAAAAAGATCACAGGATCTTGATGTGGATGCAAAAAACGAATGTGTCAACTACGATTTATCCTATTATACCCGGTATAATGCATTTGTCCATGAAATGTCACTTCAAACACACGATCCAAAACATTCTAAACTGTGCATTTCCAAAAATGCATTTTGCATTTTAAATCCAAAAAAGTTATCAGACATTAAATTGTTCTTATTTCCATTCAGCAACTAAAAAACAATTTTTAACTTCCCATAGGAAGTTATTGTAATGGGTCCGACTTGTCAAATTGAAAATTTTGACATTTCTCGACGTTTTAAGGTCCCTAGAGTCGAAAAAAAGATTTTTAGAAAGATGTCTGTGCGTGCGTGTGTACGTACGTTCGTACGTCCGTCCGTTCGCTTTTTCGTAGTCCATAGCTCAAGAACCAGAAGAGATATCGACTTCAAATAAATTTTGTTACACAGAAGGCAGTAATGGCTGAAACACATACACGCTTCAGCTTTGGCTTTGTCTGACGTTTACGAGTTGAACCATAGGAATTCAATGCATGCTATCACAATGGAGCTTCGACCTCACGTTCTGTTTGACAATCGTAAGAAAAAGAACGTAATGTAACGTAATGTGACTGCAAACGGAAGCTCTAGTTCAATTATGATGAAATAATAGAAATGTCATTCAAAGCAACCTCGAAGCAGGCCTACCGTAACGCAGACGAAGCTGAAGCTGAAGCGTGTTTGTGATTCAGCCATAATCTCAAGAAAATTGCGTGTGTGGTTTTTTTACCATAGCAGTTTGAAAAAAGGGTGAACATTTTGGTTTACCCTAAATATCTTACGAACCAAAAACGCTAGAGACTTGAATTGAGTTTTATATAATATATTGTAACGTCATATCAAAGAAATATATTTTTTGAAAAAAATCCATTTAAAGTTTTTTTTTATAAATCAAAAAAAAAATTTGTCACCTCCAAAATTTTACGACTAAAATATGATCTCATCTCTAAAACAATTTTGTGCAACGGAGAATAATGTTTTTGACATCTGATAAAATTTTGAGAAAAATCGAATTAGCAGTTTTTTTTATAAAAAATAAAAATCTTAAAAAAACATTACTCAAATTTGGTAAAAATTGAAAATCGATTCAAATATCTGTGACAACGCTGATCAACTTCCCATCCCGTCTGTCTATTTGTCTTGCTTAAAAGTTTGTAGGTTTTCGTGTTGGTTAAAAAATTTGTTACTTAAATTATTCTTACAAATTTTAAAATTACCAACAATGTTTTTCATAACGAAACAGTTTAGTTTGAAAATCTAGTTTTGTTAAATAGATTGTAAGTCCAAAAAAAAAATGTTTACCAATTTTAGTAGCGTTTCTTTAATTTTTACAAATTGGATAAACGAAATTAATTTGGGAGACATCAAGAACCGAACATCAATTCTTGCCAAACTAGCGTACTATTTCTTGTAGATTTTATTTTTTATTAAAAAACAGACTGTTGGATATTTATAAAAAAAAACTACTGAATATCGAAAACAATACTTTCTGTGAAATAAAAAGAGTTTGAAGACAATATTTTTAATTTTTCAGAGATATTTGAGTCGTAATTGACAACAACATTTAAAATTAATTGGAAGCCATAATCTCAAATTTTTGAAAAGATATTTGATTCGAAAATCAAATTTTAACAACTATGTATTGTTAAATTTTCTTTTAGGTTTTCGAGTCAATTCGATTTTTCTCAAAATTTTACCAGTTGTTAAAAACGTCATTTTTTTGCACAAAATTGTTTTCAAAATAAAATTATTTTTTATTCGTAAAATTTTCGAGGTAACACATTTTTTTCAGTTGTTTTGATTTATAAAAAAAACGTTAAATTAATTTTTTTTTCATAAAATATACTTGTTTATAAAATATATTATATTAAATTTAATTTAAGTCTTCAGCGTTTTTGGTTCGTGAGATATTTGGGGATATGGTAAAAAAACCACCCACTCAGTATTCTTGAGAGCCCTTTCTGCATTATTTTCTGTATAACAAAATTTATTTGAAGTCGATATCTCTACTGATTCTTGAGCTATGGCCGATAAAAAAAAACGTAACGAACGTACGGACGTTCGAACGTACGAACGTACATACACACGCACGCAAAGACATCTTTCTTAAAATCTTTTATTTCGACTCTAGGGACCTTGAAATGTCGAGAAATCTAAAATTTGCTATATTTCAAATCGGACCCTTTACAATAACTTCCTATGGAAAGTTAATAAATACTACAAAAACTAAAATAAAAAAATATAATTTATCAGTTTCAGATACCAACAAACTCTGCACAAGAACGTAGTTGCGACCGAGTTCTGACTTTCTTTAACTAAAAAAGCAGTTTAGCTTAGTGACGATGACACTAGTAAACACAAATTATGAATTTCTAGGAATAATGGTAGGCATCAATGGTTTAGTTTCTACTTCTGGTATATTTGTTCAGTCAAAATTTATATGCAACTATGAGGAAGTCTCTTTGAATACCTATAGCAGTTTTATTTTGCAAGAATTCCATGAATTTTTCGATAATATCGTGTCTGATTGTGGCCATTGCCTTTATTTTGTACTCACAGCAAAAATGAAGTTTGCTAGGAAACTACCCCCTACACGACAAATATTTAGCGGGCACGAACAAGTTCCTTGTTTATAGGCAGCTATACCGAATCCGAATGGTTGATTTTCATGACAAGAATTACTCTTCGAGGATTTTGTGCATTTCTGGTATTGAATCCAATATTTCTGGCGTGACAGTCCCACGTACTAACCATCGCATCACGAGCACTACATAATTCATACCAGTTTTGCCTTATATCACCTTGTGAAAGTAAATTAAGTGGAACCGTTGAAAATTAGCCTCAATTTCTTGGCAACGCCTCATAATGCAATTTCTTCCATTCCTGTAACTTCCGAAATGGTTGCCGTTTTCAAAAAGTAATCTTAATTTCAATTTGATTTATAATTAAGTAATTTAAAAACTATTGTTTCGCTTCTTTTGGAAAATTAAATTTGCCACAAAATGTCCCCTGATGGCATCATTCCGAATCGTTTTTTTTAGTTAAAGTTATAAGTAGGTATACGTATGTACATACGTTTAAGCAACACACATTGAACAGTGACTTGTACAATGTTTCTGTTAAGAATGTAAAGAAATCTGGAGTGTTAGGATCTAAAACATTCACACACTAAGAAGAACGTTATTTGGCCAGTGAAATCCTTGAAGCTATACTAACCTTTGTCCTTTTATGCTACGGCTCCTATTAAAACCAGACCTCTTGTCTACAGAAAACCACTGGCCAATCCGTACAGAAGGAGTAAAGTAAGAATTTTTGTAACCCTTAATTCAACCACAGAATTCCAAAGAAAATGGAATCACTTCTTCACTCTCAATTAATTAATTAGTAGGAAAGAGAAAACGAAAGTAGGTGTATAGCCCAAGGGAGATAATGGTCTAATAGATGTTGTAGTTCCAAAGAGACGAAACCACCCCAGCTTTATACTGTTGTGCTACGTTCTATGATTATTACATCCTCGTAGCATTTTTGCCAGTAACCCCATTTAATTATAGCCGTGTAAAAAATGCACGTACTTAACGTGCTCAAAAAAAAAACTGACCATGCCTTTCACAAGTTCTTGGTTCTTTCACAGAATTTTACAAACTATAAATAAGGCCCAAACTATTCATTTAAGTACCTCTTGATATGCAACTGGAAAATTAAAACTCGAAGCAAAAAATATATATAGTACTGTGTGCATCTTTGAGCGTCATAACAACTCCCCTATGGATGATTCCTTTAAGTATCCTTGCTGTTCATCCCGTACATTCATAGAGTGATATATTCTAAAGCAACTTTAAACACAATCCTTTTTTTTCCTCAACTTGGAATATAATATCATATAAAATAATAAATAATAATAGTATTCAATTATAATTTTGAAAAAAAAGGAGTAGATACAGTTTTGGTAAAAATAATAGAAACGGTGGCTTTTATTTTTAGTTCAAGAATGAATAACTGAGTTTTTAATGTATTTAATTCAGATTAAGGTTATGTAATTTAACATTTTATTTAAAATAGTGTACCAATTTCTGTTATCAGTTTATTGTAAGGACTTGTGGTATAAAACATTCCTTTAATTCTGAGGAAAAAATGGTTTTATTTTGAATAAATTAGTAATTTTTTACTTACTATTCTTTCATTTTAAAATAAAAAAGACATCTTTTTTAATAATTTTTAAAAGTTACTAGCTTTTACCCGCGACTTTGTCCGCATAAGATAGTTTTTTGGATAGTAGTATGAAAAAACCTGAGCTGTACTTTTTTACTTGCGACATATAGGAAGTATATTTGCATTCGTGTAAAATTTCGAACTCGAGATTTTAATCAAAGATTATATTACGATGGTAGAGAAGTCGAAAAAAGTGGGTCCCGCGATTCCGTCCGGTCTGTTTCGTCTGTCTGTCCACGCTCCTACAGCCTAAACCATTGGGCCGATTGAATTCAAACTTGAAACTTAGGTTTCGAGCAGATTCGCGTTAGGAGTTTTTTTCATTTTTTTCATCAGATCAAAATTAACAGTAGCCCCTAGCTACAATTTTGTTGGTCAAAAAACGAAAATTCGAAATTTTTAAAAACACACCAATAGATGTTTTTTAAATTTTCTTAAAAATTTTATTTTGTAACTTTGCTTCTTTAAATAAAAAAAACGTATTTATGTATTGATCAGGTAAGGTACCGATCATAGAACAGTTATTTTGTTTTTTAATTTTCTTGGCAGCTTATGAACTGACTTTAATAATTTTGTTTTTGAATAAGCTCTTACATTGTCTTAACTATATTTGATTAACAAATGTGAATTTGTATTGTTTGGATTTTTAAAAAATATTAATTTTTTTTAAATTGTGTTTTATTAGGCTCTTTTGGTCTTTTTTGTTTTTTGGAATGCGAATAAATAAAAAACTATTCCATTCTTTTACCCAACGTTTTGTAAGAATTCCTTACTTCTTCAGGGGATTTTTTTGTTCTTTATTCAATCTGTTACAAATATATAAATACAAATAATACATTTTAAATTTAAAAATATTAAATACTAAAATTTTTTAAAAATATTTTAAACAATATAATTTTGTTACAAAAATAAATCATTTTACTTTCTTACACTTGTATTCAATCACATTATAATTGTTAACTCCATATTGTATCCTCCCGACAGCACTGACACACAAATTTAAAATAAATAACAATTACAATATAAAATAAAACAAGCAAAAAAATAAATTATTAAACTATACGAGAAAGACATTTATATCACAGCTTAATTTAAAGGTACTTGATGTTAAAGTGCTACAGCATAGCTTTGTTTGATGTTATCGGTGTCTTCTTTTGTGTTCATAGTTCTCTTTATTTTTTGTTGAATACGTAAACTCTTCAGTGTTAGTCTAGTATTAAGTTTTCTCTCTTGTCCAATATTTTTACTCCCTCGAAGTTCACCGAGTGTCCAGTTTCTGTTATATATGCTGTGCAAGCCCTGTAGTCTCTTTGTTTTTCCTTATATCTGCTTGGTGTTCAGTTAATCTAATACCCAAATTTCTCTTTGTTTGACCTATGTATACTAGATCACATTGTTCATTCTCTTTCCATTGCATTCAATTTCATAAACCACGTTGTGTTGTTGTTGTTTTTGTATTTTAGATTTTGTGTTCGTGAAAATGGATTTAGTGTAGTGTTAGTTGATTTATGAGAGAATGATATTTTCTCTTTATTTAATATTTTATGTAAATTTCTATTATCAGTTAGGTTTGGAACATATGGTATTGAGAAGAACTTTTTTTTCTTCTTTATTATCAGCTGTGGTTTTTGCATGATTGTTGTTGTTTTTATTAGTTTGTGTTTTTAATTTTTCTGTTCTTTTTTTAAACAAGTTGTTTATTACGTAGAATGGGTAGTTGTTGTTTTTTAATATTGTTTTTATTTTTCTTATTTTTCTGTTTCATATTTTATGTCGCTAAGATCTAAAACTTTGTTTATGAAATTAAATGCTGTGTTAATTTTTTGTTTTATTGTTTGGGTTGAATTAAAATTGATCATACGTCCAGATGTAGTTGGTTTTGCATACCAATTGTATAAAATTTTGTTGTTTTCTCTGTGTAGTATTAAATCTAGATATGGGAGACTATTGTTATGTTCGTTTTCAATTGTAAACTGGATTTTGTTGTGATATAAATTAAGTTTATTAAGGATTATGTCTTTTTCTTTGACTTTAATGATAGCAAAGATATCATCCATATTTTGCTATAAATTTAATGTTTATACCGATGCTGTTCAGTTGTTCTATAGTATCGTCTAAAAGATTATCCAAAATAACGTCTGTTTCGACACTCGGTGAACTTCGAGGGAGTGAAAATATTGGACAAAGAGAGAAAACTTAATACTAGACTAACACTGAAGAGTTTACGTATTCAACAAAAAATAAAGAGAACTATGAACACAAAAGAAGACACCGATAACATCAAACAAAGCTATGCTGTAGCACTTTAACATCAAGTACCTTTAAATTAAGCTGTGATATAAATGTCTTTCTCGTATAGTTTAATAATTTATTTTTTTGCTTGTTTTATTTTATATTGTAATTGTTATTTATTTTAAATTTGTGTCAGTGCTGTCGGGAGGATACAATATGGAGTTAACAATTATAATTTGATTGAATACAAGTGTAAGAAAGTAAAATGATTTATTTTTGTAACAAAATTATATGTTTAAAATATTTTTAAAAAAATTTTAGTATTTAATATTTTTAAATTTAAAATGTATTATTTGTATTTATATATTTGTAACAGATTGAATAAAGAACAAAAAAATCCCCTGAAGAAGTAAGGAATTCTTACGAAACGTTGGGTAAAAGAATGGAATAGGTTTTTATTTATTCGCATTCCAAAAAACAAAAAGACCAAAAGAGCCTAATAAAACACAATTAATAAGTATTAAAAAAGAATTGGTCAAACACATACAACAATTGATTTTTTTTATTTTTTATTCTATATCTCAAAAACGGGTCAATATTTTTTCACGAAATTCAAATGTAGAGCGTATATTTACAATCACTAAACAACTGCATACCAAAAATATTGTTGGAACAAAATTGAAAAATTTTATTTATAAAAAATTAATTAAAAAACAAAAACGCTCTAACGATTTTCAAATAAAATTTTTGAAAAATCAATGGTTTTTTGATTTATAAAATGGAATTTAAATTTTTGAAGGCAAACTTATTTTTCAGGTAAAATCTTGAATCTTAATTTTTTTAATTATTTTAACTGTATTAAATGTAACCACCTCCCATCTCACCAATCTTTTATATAAATTAATGCATTTGGTACATATTTATTTATTTTTATAACTACAACTGTTGTTAACACCAAAGATAGCCGTCTAGCGCCACTGCATCCTATTAACGAATATGATATGTTTAATCAATAATCTATTTTAAAATGTCTTACTTACTTAAGGTGGCCTTACAGTCCTGTGTGAACTAGGGCCTCACCCAACAAACTTCTCCATCTAGCTCGGCCGAAGCATTGGTTTCCATACGCTCTACGTGACCCAGCCATCTTAGTCGTTGGACTTTTACTCTTCTGGCTAAGTCTACGTCGCTGTACAGCCGTACAGTTCGTCGTTGCATCTTCTCCTCCACTCCCCTTCGATGCATACGGGACCGTAGATCACACGAAGAACTTTTCTCTCGAGGCGACCCAAGGTGCTTTCATCCGCTTTTGTCATGGTCCATGCTTCTGCACCGTATAGCAGGACGGGGATGATAAGGGTCTTATATAGCAACACTTTGGTCCCTCGAGAGAGGACTTTACCACTCAATTGCTTTCTTAGTCCAAAGAAACAGCGGTTAGCAAGAGTTATTCTGCGTTTGATCTCAGCGCTGGTGTTGTTTTCTGCGTTTACAGCGGAGCCTAGGTACACAAAGTCCTTAACTACCTCAAAGTTACGTCTGTCGATTGTGACGTTTTGACCAAAACGTCGGTGTTGTATGTCCTTTCTTGACGACAGCATGTACTTTGTTTTGCCCTCTTTAACCGTTAAACCCATTTTTGCCGCTTCTGCCTCAATACTCACAAAAGCCCCATTGACATCACGCTGAGTTCTTCCGATTATGTCAATGTCATTAGCATATGCCAGTAATTGGACAGACTTTTGAAAGAAAGTGCCTCTAATGTTGACGTGTGAGCTCTGCACTATTCTTTCAAGCACGATGTTAAAAAAATCGCATGACAGCGCATCACCTTGTCTAAAACCTTTTTTGACATCAAAAGGTTCTGTTAAGTTGTTTCCAACCTTTATGGAGCAGCGTGAATTCTCCATGGTCATCCTGCACAAACGGATGAGTTTGGCAGGGATGCCAAAACTAGACATGGCTCTATACAGCTCGTCCCTGTAGATGCTGTCATATGCGGCCTTAAAATCGATGAAAAGATGGTAGGTGCCGATTTGATGTTCTTGTGTTTTTTTTTCAGGATCTGTTGTAATGTAAATATTTGATCAGCTGTGAACTTTCCTGGTCTAAAACCAAACTGATAAGGACCTATCAGTTTGTTGACGATGGGCTTTAGACGTTCACATATTACGGAAGAGAAGATTTTATAGGCGATGTTAAGTAGACTTATACCTCTATAGTTGGTGCAGTTTAGAGGGTCTCCTTTTTTCAGGATCGGGCAAACAATACTGAGGTTCCATTCATCGGGCATGCTTTCTTCCGACCATATCTTACAGATAAGGTGGTGCATGCTCCTAACCAGCTTATCCCCAGCTGCTTTAAAGAGCTCGGCATTCAAGCCATCTGCTCCAGCGGCTTTATTAGACTTCAGCTTAGATATGGCAATCTTTACTTCGTCTAAGTCGGGAGG
>NW_026605322.1:0-1000 GCF_945859685.1 Eupeodes corollae
CTTTAAAACCAGCCACATCGAGCACTCGCAGATTATACATAAATACAAATGGAGCAATGAAGGCACAGAACCTTTAGAGGTTTTTTTCCCTGATACGAATAGGTGGACAGTGTCCCACAAATAAGTGAGTCGTCAATATATTCTGACGGCTGGAAAACGGATGATAGAGGAGGAGCCGGTTTTTTTTTAAACACTCAATCTTGCCAACTCTTTCAAATTCCCCTATCGAAGCAGTATCTTCCAAGCGGAGGTATTGGCAGTCTCAACGTCTCAAAACAGATCTCAATTAATGGCGATATCACAATCTGATATCAACATTCTCCTTGACATCCAGCAGCAACAAAATTAATTCCTGCCACAGTAATCAAATCGAAGCTTGTAAGTTACATTCGCCAAAAACTAACTGTTGCGTACGACGTCACAGTGATTTGACTGGAAACGAGAGAGCTGATGAGGTGGCAAGGACAGGTGGAACTCTGGACCAATCCTATATAGACTCACGTATAAACACCCCATCATGTGAGATTAAACAGATCATTGGTAACAAGATACTTTAAAAAAACAATGAAGGGTGGAAAAGCTTCGAAACCTGTGCCAGCCAGGAAATTATGGCCCAAAGTATGCACTCAGACAAAAAATCTCTGTCAATTCTTGTGAACGTGTTAAGAGGTCACAACTTGTTAGGTTACCATACCATGTGCAAACGCTGCAATGATAAGGAGGTGCAGTAAGATACAGCCCACTTCTTATGCTTCTGCCCAGCACTTTGGCACACTAGAAGCAACCTCTCCATCAGACACTTCTTCAATAATCTTGGGGTACTGGTAGGCATTTCATAAAACCGCATATTGGGCTTTATAATAGCCTCTTAATGGCTAGAACAAGAGTATCTAGAGACATTATAGGTTTTATTTTCAGGGAAGTTAAATACTTCGGTATATCATAGGGGATCTACATGAATCTTTGGGTAATGACGACGCATCAATCGCCAGCCTATTTA
>NW_026605323.1:0-17283 GCF_945859685.1 Eupeodes corollae
CACAAAAAAAAGACTGCCTCTACAATTATTATGTCTCTATCCACTATAATTTATGACTTTAAATTTTTGAAATCCCAGGATCAAGATTATAATCATTATCATTTAAGCAACAAAACACAAAAATCAACGAAACTAGTAACACAGATAAACCCTCCCTCTCGATCTCCATCATCACAAACTCAAACAAACTATAGCCCAAAGCCTAAAGCGCCATCACATCAATCTTAATTCAATGTCAGCGAACATAAAATGTCACTACTAACATGAGCTCCCATATAACTTTTAAACAATTTTCCACCTGTACCTTGTACCTACTGTTTTTGTGGAAAATTCATTCGTATCATAAAATTTATGTTACTGACCCAACTCTCTTCTATATCATTATCTCCTCAGGGCAATCAAGTTGCCTTAAATATACAAAATTCCAAGTAATCGGTGTATGAACGTTTTTGTGCAATCAGATTAGCATCTTGTATTCAAGTTTGGGCTACCACACGCCCCATTTCTGTCATTTTGGCTCCTTCAATGTCTTAATTAAGATGGATACACCTACAAAACTGACTTTATTGTCACGGTTATGATTATGATCAAGATCGCATGATCACTGTGACAACTACCATACCTACTGCTCGATAAAAATGTATGAAATATTATTAAGACATTAAGAGAGTTATAGATGGACCCACACTTTCAGGTAGCACATGCGGAAAAATTTCACTTTTTCAATATTATTTTTTTTAATTGCAACAAAATTATGGATCTTTAAGGTCAAGTTATGGGTTCATATCTAAAACAGAAGGAATAAAATACACTTTTTTAAGGAAAATATGTAACGCTAGTTTCATTTTCATTTGGATCTTTAAAATTCTGATCCTCTGAGCAATTAAGTTAAACATTGATGTAGCCTTTATTTCCCGTGAAACTCAAAAGAAAGGCTCTCACCCTGGGGTCTAAACAGTGTTGACAGTAATGCTTGTGGGTTAAATTAATTTATTACCCTCGACCAGTAGCCAAAGAGCCGAAAATTTCCTAGAATCTATTCACAAGGATTTTTATGACCTACGATTAGGATCAAACCTTTTTCCATAGGTACTCTACAGCACTGTCTCTGCATACACTCACTTAAACCCAAAACAACTAGCCCTGTAAGTAGATACAAAAATTATTGGGTCGTTAATTAACTCAAAGTCATTTTAAGGTTGTTACTAAAAAAAAAACAAAAGGGTCCAAATAATTGTCCCCATCAAAACACATAAGAACGTCAAAAAGGGTGCGTGGTGATCTTGTTCCAATTTAATTTAACTCTTGTTTTGAGGCAATTCAACAAAATGTCCCCAGTTGCATGGCATCAGGCTCGTTTAGTTGTTAATTAGAGATCATAATTTCTGGAATAAATACACCAGATATTTTGTGTTTTTTAATTTCAAAGATACTTTGCACCTGGGTTCGCTTTCATTAAGAAGAGATAGTTTTTGTTTTCTTTCCCAAAACAAATCGTTCCCATGCAGCAATAAATGCGTAAAAACTGAATCAGCGACGAAGGTACAAGAGAAACGAGCGACGCAAGAGTCAATTTTATTCGGTGATTATTTCTTGATTTTATTATAATGAGTCTTCAAAATTAGTCTGGGCTTGAGACTAAAAATTATAAAGTTTAGCTTAACCACATGTTGCCACATTGATGATGATTGTGTAAACATAGGTGGAGACATGGTTTATCTTAATAGGTATTAATCGAATGATAATTTTGTGTGCTTGAGTGTTGGGAATTATTTGGGGATTTTGATTTTGGGGTAGGCCTCCATTTTCCCAAACACAAAACCCAAAAAAAAGCTGACTTATGGAAAAATTTGATTCCAACATATCCGATTGTAGAGTTTCAATATGAGTTCTTTAATATTTCTGAACAACAATTTTAATTTTATAAAATAAGAGGCTGGAATGTGACTCACACTGATAGCTTCCCATAAGTGCCCTCTAAGAATGTTTATATAATACTCCTTGTTACAAGTCAACTCTTTGTTAAAGGAACTTAAAAGAGTATGCAATCAAAATTTTAACTTGAAGCTTTAAGCTATTTTCTGTCAAAATATATTTGCTGGCCGAAAAAATATCACTAAGATCACTGTGCTCCCCAGAAAATTTTAAGGACATGTTTAGTATACATAACAAAAGTTTGAGGGCGCCTCCTCCCTGAACCATCCTGATTTTTGTGTGAATATCATAAGGTCCTTAGGTGGTAAGGATGAGACAACCGTCGCATATTTTTTAAAAGCCAACTGTTATCAATTTGTATTAGAATTTAGTGCAGGTTTATATTTTATATCCAACAATTCAGAGCCAACAATCCCCCTTTTCCGACTAAGACGAAGTGAAGATTGCCATATCTAAGCTGAAGTCTAACAAAGACGATAGTGGAGATGGCTTGAATGTCAAGCACTTCAAGGTAGCTTATCTAGAGAAATCAGTCTCCTTAACATCACTTACCAAATTGTATCTGCCGTTATATGTGAACGTTTAAGGCTCATCGTCAACAACCTGATACATCATATCAGGTCCTTATCAATGTGGTTTATGACCAGGAAAGTCCAAAGTCGATCAAATATTCATATTACTGAAGATCATGGAAAACCCCAAGAAAATCAAATCGACAACCAACATCTCTTTATCGATTTCAAGGCCGCATATTACATCATCTACAGGGACGAACTGTATAGAAAAATGTCCAGTTTTTGGCATCCCTACCAAACTCGTCTGTTTGTACAGGATAACCATGGAGAATTCGCGCTGACCCATTAAGGTTTTAAACAACTTAACAGAACTTTATGATATCAAAAAACGCTTAAGGAAAGTTGATGCACTGTCATGTGATTTCTTTAACATCGTACTTGAAAGAATAGAGCAGAGGTCCACCTTAACAATAGAAGCACCATCTTTCAAAAGTCTGTCCATAATCGGAAGAACTCAGCGTGATGTCAGTGTGGTTTTTGTGAGTGTTGAGGCAGAGGCAGCAAAAATGGGTTTGATGTTAATGGGGCAAAACAAAGTACATGCTGTCGTGAAGAAGGACTTACAACACCGACTTTTAAGTCAAAACCTCGCCATGGATAGACGTAACTTTGAGATAGTTAAGGACTTCGTCTACCTAGGCTCCGCTTTAAACTCGGAAAACAACACTAGCGCTGAGATCAAACAGAAATAACACTTGCTAACCGCTGTTTCTTTGGGCTAAGAAATCAATTGAGAGGCAAAGCCCTCTCTCGAAGGACCAAAGTGTCGCTATATAAAACTCTTATAATTCCCGTCCTGCTATACGGTGCAGAAGCATGAACTATGACAAAAGCGGATGAAAGCACCTTGGGTCGCTTGGAGAGAAAAGTTCTACGGTCCCGTATGGTTCGAAGGGGAGTGTAGTAGAAGATGCTTTACGGGCTGTACAGCGACGTAGACTTAGCTAGAAGGGTAAAAGTCCCACGACTAAGATAGATGGGTCACGTAGAGCTCCGGCCCGGAAAGTCTTTGAATCCACACCCACGAGACAGCGCAGTAGAGGAAGACCGCAACTTAAAGGTTATAGGGAGGTCAAATATCCATTTGAAATTAAGACAAATTCGCTTTCCGTCCTCAGCGATGCCAATTCGATAGGATGACATGAAAGTGTTTAATTCTTCTTAACTGAAACTAATAAGATATCGTGAAGCAAAGCCTTAGAATAACCTATTTCTCAAGGGTTACAATATAATATTACCTTAGTTCAAAAAAATCTTTCTATATTCAGAAGCTGCTGGCTCTTAACAGATACCCAGCAAAATAATCTTTTTTCTTAAATCGCATCTCCAAAGCACCAAATATTGCATTCCTTTTTGATTTGTGTTTGTTCATGTTATTATAGCATAATTAATGTAGTTTTAATTTCGGATTCTCATTATTGCTTGTATTTTTATTGATAGCCCAACAAAATTTGACATTTTCCGAGTTTGAAAACGCTCTTCTTAATGAATGCCTTTAAAACGCAACTACCAATTAAATAACTGTCAATGAACCCGTTTATGACTAATTTATCCCGTCTGCGTCAGATTCTGTTAACCCCGAGCAGCTAGGAATGACTACTGTCAATAGTGTTGTGCACGACACCCCCTTACTGACCTTGAAATTCCATCACATCAGCCTTTAGATGCTGACAATGTTGCCGGAAAAGCTGTCGGAGGACGAAAACTAAAATACTTGTCTTCATGTCGAAACGAATGTAAGGAAAAAATTTCCAATTAAAAACAAAAACTCTTTTTTGAAAAATACTGGGCACTTGGGAGCTACAACGCACGAGTTCTTCTCATGAACTCAATGATCACCGTGAGAGAAAAGTTCTACGGTCCCGTATAGTTCGAAGGGAAGTGTAGTAGGAGGTGCTCTACGGGCTGTACAGCGACGTAGACTTAGCTAGAAGGGTAAAAGTCCCACGACTAAGATAGATGGGTCACGTAGAGCGCATAGAAACCAATGCTCCGGCCTAGAAAGTCTTTGAATCCACACCCACGAGACAGCGCAGTAGAGGAAGACCGCAACTTAAAGGTTATAGGGAGGTCAAATATCCATTTGAAATTAAGACAAATTCGCTTTCCGTCCTCAGCAATGCCAATTCGATAGGATGACATGAAAGTGTTTTATTCTTCTTAACTGAAACTAAAGAAGATATCGTGAAGCAAGCCTTAGAATAACCTATTTCTCAAGGGATACAATATAATATTACCTTAGTTCAAAAAATCTTTTTATATTCAGAAGCTGCTGGCTCTTAACAGATACCCAGCAAAATAATCTTTTTTCTTAAATCGCATCTCCAAAGCACCAAATATTGCATTCCTTTTTGATTTGTGTTTGTTCTTGTTATTATAGCATAATTAATGTAGTTTTAATTTCAAATTCTCATTATTGCGTGTATTTTTATTGATAGCCCAACAAAATTTGACATTTTCCGAGTTTGAAAACGCTCTTCTTCATGAATGCCTTTAAAACGCAACTACCAATTAAATAACTGTCAATGAACCCGTTTATGACTAATTTATCCCGTCTGCGTCAGATTCTGTTAACCCCGAACAGCAGCTATGAATGACTACTGTCAATAGTGTTGTGCCGGACACCCCCCTTACTGACCTTGAAATTCCATCACATCAGCCTTTAGATGCTGACAATGTTGCCGGAAAAGCTGTCGGAGGACGAAAACTAAAATACTTGTCTTCAGGTCGAAACGAATGTAAGGAAAAAACTTCCAATTAAAAACAAAAACTCTTTTTTGAAAAATACTGGGCACTTGGGAGCTACAACTCACGAGTTCTTTTCATGAACTCCATGATCACCGTAAAAGATAAGCCGTCAACGAAAGCCAAGAAACCAAACACACTCGTATTTACAAAAATAGGCAAATTTCTATTGATTATTCAATTGAATTTGCAAAAAATGTTTTTTAGATTGTTTCGGTGAAACAAATTCATTTATTAGAAGCGTAATTGCAAAAAACGTTACATCGGATGGTCTAGATTTGATGGACAAAAGAGGTACATCAACACATTCTAATAAACTGCCGTTGAGTAAACTTGATGAGATAAGGAAACAAATATCAAGATTTTCAGCTTATGAGAGCCAACAACAAAGATGTACGAGCTTTACATCCCAGTCAGTTTATCAAAGTACTCTCAGGTTTTTCAAGAACTTAATTTCACAATAAAGAGTTCTAAGCTGGATACCGATAGATATACTACTAAAATATCGATTACCCAGAACCCTGAAGAAAAGAACACCCTAATTTAGCTTCAAACTCTTAATCAAAAAAAAGCTGGTGCGGCATATAGCTGCAAGAGACAAGACAAAGTTTTGGCTAGAGAAAACCCAAACACAAAAGCGTATGCTTTTGATTTGCAGCAGTGCCTCCCTACGACTTTCCTAAGATTTAACATAGCTTTTTATAAGCGTCAGCTCTGGACATACAATCTCACAGAGCATGATATTTCAACAAATAAGTCCTTCTGTTATATGTGGTATGAAGGTACAGCAAAAAGAGGAGGAAATGGAATTTCATCTTGCTTATACGAACATCTTATAAATTTTCCAATCAATGTCAGCAATCTGATTTTATATAGCGATTCTTGTGCGGGGCAGAACAAGTATTCACACGTGAGTGTTATGTTTATGGCAGCCTTAGAAAGAAATCCCAGTCTTTTGACAACTGACCATAAGTTTTTAGAACCTAGCCACACTCATTTAGAGTGCGAAGTCGATCACTCAGTCATCGAAAGAAATAAAAAACACACCGGTGTCAAAATACACCATCCAAGGGATTAGATGAACTTGGTTTCGTCAGCGAGAAATTTAAACCCTTTCGACGTGGTAGAAATGCAGAACGAAAAATTCTATGATTTTGCTGATCTTGCAAAGGAAACATTTATTTTTATAATTATATTTTTTATCACTTATCAACTTAAAAACTGTGCTTATGGTAATATTTTTGTCTGTAAAAGCGTTTTAACTGATGACAAAACTTCAAATGCTTCTCCTGAAAAGTATCGAAAATTGACTTACCTATGCTGTTATGGGTTATTGCCACAGAAGGGTAAAATTGTTTACCATCCAGTTCTGCAAAAACATTTGCTATAGGAAGAAAAAACATTACACTGTTCTGCACAGAAAGAAGTCTTCTTATATTTCAAAATCATAGTCTTCCAAAAACATTATCTTAATTTTGAACGCAACAATTTTACGCCACGAATTATAAAAGAATTGGCAAGAAATGTTGTCTCTTATAATGACAGATGTCATATGAGTTAAGTAAATTGCTAAGAACTAAATGAGATATGTAGTAATTTTAACTTAAGCGAGATTCCGAGATAATTAGCTTAATAAATTGATAAAAATGGATTTAAAGTTTAACCGAAACTTTTAACATTTTGCGCCATATATAACATAACATAACATATTCGAGTCAAAAATAAATTATATGTTAGTTTTTACTACACATATATTTTGGTTTTTATTTTTTCAAGTAAACTCTCGATTCTATTTTTTCACATAATCTTAACATAAAGTTAACAATATTATTCAACAAATGTATTAACTTTTTTTTTAATTTTAAAGTTCCTTGTTTAAGTTTAAGGTAATTTGGTATCGAATCAATGTTTATTATAAAATATAATTAAAGTCGCGATTATTGTGAGATATTTGGGATAAATCGAACTTATAATTTTTTTAAACTGCATATCTTTATTTTTTTTTTTCTTTGAAACAAAATTTATTTCAAGTCAGGGCTTTACTGGCTGACAAAAGGTATCCCTAACATACGGACGTATGTTCAATGGATTTGGATTATATTCTAGAGAATGGTGTCAATTACAACTACTTCATATAGGATGCTAAATATGCTTTGCTCTCCTAAAAAATGATGTGATTTAAATGCGTCCAATAAAAATACAGTGTTTGACTGACTCTTATTTACAAAACATAAAAGAAGTGGGTGTTCTTTATGCACTGTCATCTGTCAATAACTATGTCATTTTTTTTTTTTTCAAATTAACAACATTAAGAATGGTATAAATCTTTCAAATTATTATATAATTGTTGCCATTTCATAATTTAGAGTCACACTTTTTTGAAATAAAAATTAATGTTATCAAAACCCACACAGGATTCACTGTCATAATTTAAAAAGTCTTAAAATCTGGTAAGGTTCAATTTCGAACGGTCTATGGAAATTATTTGCAGATACAGATAGACCTTATATCTGCATAATGAATACAAAGTTCTATTTTGGAAATTATGTCTTTTCGCAAGGACTTCTGTTTTTCAAAAATTCAGTTTTGTTGATGAAAACATATAATCTGATTGTACAGTCTGTTTAAGTTTGTGTCATTTTAATTTTAATTACAAAAATTAAGTCCAAGAAATATAAAATCAATAATGCATGTGTGAGTTTGCCAGGAATTAAAAACTTTCATGTCTTCCTATTGAATTGAGCATCGCTTAAGACGAAAAGTAAATTTGTCTTTATTTCGGAGGGATATTTGACCTCCCTATAACATAAGTGTATTGATGCAACTGTTAAAGTACTGAGTAAAATATTGACAATATACAGTAAATTATTAACTTGGTTGATGTACACTCATGGGTACAAGTAAAGTTGAAGTTATTTAAATTAATTTAATATTCCACTCAAAATGTAACCGTTCAAACTTAAGTCCCAGTACCAATTTTGCAGTATTTTACTTAAAAATCAACTGGAGCAATCAAATGAATTTAAATCAAAAGAATGCATTCTTTTTGGACTGCTTGCAGACTTTTAATAGAATGAGAATGGATTTCCGAAGTTAAAGGATAATATAAATAAAGGATAAAAAAATAAGAAGATAATAAATTCTATTACATTCCCAAAGAATCAGTTGAATGAGTGGGACTTTGTGGAATGCATAACAATAATATTGCATTCTTTAACAACTCTAGTAGACACGAAAAACTTAATGACTTCTTTCTTTATTCAGAAATAACATTTTTCCTTATTTGTCCCATAGAATTAGTATAAAAGACTTAAGTAAAAAACCTGTTAAATATAAAACTACTAAAAAATGTGCCGATTACTCCAAGTAAATCTCTTTAATTTCAATTAAAAAAGAAGATGAAATTAAAAAAGAACACAACAATACAAAAACACCGCTTCGTTCAACTGATACCACTTCAAAAGAAGAATCCCCTTCTCAACACCATGCTTATTGGTTATGAGTTCGAAATTGATCTGACAAACTTTTTATTATCTCAATGGCACTCAAGCTAAAAATTTATTGATGTACCCCAACCACTTCTTTCCAATTCAATACCAAAAAGCTACTTAACGACTTTTCACTTAAAGTTATAGGATAACTACTTACTTTTCAATCAAACAACAATTTCGGCTGATTCGTGTAAACAAATTCTTTGACCTACAACGTAGCAGGCTGCTGCAGAAGTTACACTGCTGCCGCTCAGCTCTATAGAACTTGCGGACTCTGGTGGTGTATATGTTTACCTATCGGATTTACCATATTCCGACAAATTGAGTGGACGACGAATAGAATATAACCCAAGCCTCCGCAGAGCATCAAAAAGGTCCTTCTGATGCGGACACATCAAAACCTTCAGCCGACCTCTCTGCTGCCGCTGAAACAACATACAAACATTCATATTGTCCATCTCGATCTCGAACGTGCATATTTGTCCATTTGCTGCGTGTTTACTTCGTTAATTTGGGATTCGCTTTCATACCGACGACGAAGACGATTCCCAAAAATTGCCACTCAAGGTTTCCGAGCGCTGCGCTGTGTCTGAAGTGGCAAGTAACACCACACCGCCATCGCCACCGCCACTCATCGTGTAAACACAAAATCACCTTTGAAGATGCTCTCAGATGGCCGACTGACGACGCGACGACGAAGACGCACGAAGTATATGCCATCCAGGTAAAAGTACCTCCAAAGCAGAAGCGGCGCGGCGGCAGCACAACTTTTGTTGACCCAAGCGATTATCAATTTACACTTCTTCTGGTCGTCAATAAAGCGCGCTAAACGGTTTTGATATTATTTCTTCTGTTTATTTTTATAATTACCAACAATCGCGTCGTCATCGTCGATCGGCCGAGGAGTTAATTTGGCTGAGCTGAGTCGATTTTAATGCGACGGTAATGTGTCTGGCGGCTCTTCGTCTTCTCGCCATCATTAAGCCCGGCTTAGAAGTGATCATCATATTTATCGATTTGATGTTGGTATAATGTAAAGTAATTATTGTTATGAGATGAGCCTTCACCAAGAATTTTAATCATAAACATTATTGGTTTATAAGTCATATCTCATCGACCTTAACTTATGATGAATAAATCAATGAAAATGATGGGTTGAGAATGAGTAAAGTTGTTTTTCCACCAATAATGATTCGATTAGATACCCTGAATGTGTGTTGATTGTTTGTTTAGATATTTTAATATAAGAACTATTGAATTGATTTAGATGGAGATGAAGTCAGGTGTCATTAGTTTCTATGATATAATTGATGACTTAGCTCAACACTTGTTTGTTTAGATGCAATTAATTTTAAATTAATTGATTTTGATAAATGATTTTTCAATTTTTAGATTTCTTATCATATAGTTAATGGTAATTTTCTCATATCTAATTGATCGATTATTGCCACGACAATTAATTGACTTTTCAGAGATCGAAGAGTTAAGAATGGAATGATTTATTTATAATCTTTATTTAACGATTGAATTACTTTTAAGAAAGGATAACCTTAACTTCAATTGCATATATTAGATGCATAGAAATAAGAATCCTTCTTTTAAGCCTTGAACACATCTTTCAGGGTGTTTTTTACTAAGCTGCGAGTGAGGCTTTGATATGGTTAGTGCGTTGGATTATCATGCTAATGGTTTGGGTTCAATTCTTGTTTGTGCCATCTATAGTTATTTTCACGGAAATTAGCTCTTGCGAGGAATTGAAATCCTAAAAGAGGAATTTTTGTCATAAAAAGTGCTTTCTCAAATCAGGCGTTCTGATTAGAATTAAAAACTGTCTGTAAAAACATCCCTGAACTATGTTCACTGACTTTTTCCTTCGAAAACTGAATTATCATAAAATCGATGTCATTCGGTTCCAAAAATTTGCGCAACTTGTCATACAGCGCTACTTTGCTACAATAAGTGGTCTTGTTAACTGGCTTTGGTTCGTCCGTCTTAATGCATATGGATTTTTGTATGAAACATATTAAGTCAAGATGTTGTGCAAAATTTGGTAACACAATATTGTCGAATTCGAATGAATTATACTAGACACTTCGCGCATTTACGCCACTATTTTTTGTAAAACAAACATTACTGACGTTCGAATTCACATAATTTAACATCCGCTGTTGTCGATATGTGTAAAAAAAAAACATTTCAAAAATTTCAATGGTGATGGCTACTACGCCAATACAAAACCCAATACCAATACATGGTCCACAGTTGTTGAACGATGGTTAAAAACAGCCCTCGATTGTATGGACATTTCTAGATCAAGCGATTCTAACAAATGTTGTTCTTACTCGAAGCACTTCCAAAAATATAATCAACTGTTTCCTTGCCATAACCCTATTGAAAACTCAATTCTTTAACAACTTAAATTTAAAAATAGTATGTAGCCGACTTAAAATTTAAATAAATCAAATAAATTTAAGTGATACCTACTTTTCGTTGAACATTAAAAAGTTTTTACATACGAGTATGCCTGCTCCCGGAATACTTTATTAATTTTAATTAAATTTACTCAAAAATTAAGAAAAAGGCCAAAAATGTAAAACAAAATAATATCAATTGAAAAAATGCGTTTTTATTATTTTAAAACAAGAGAAATTAATATTCAAAAAGAAAAAAAAAAAAAAATTAAATACATAATAGCAGCACGTCATTTAAAAAGGACGTCTATCCTATCAGGTTGAGGTTAGAGTCTCTCTCATAGAAAGGAACAATTGAATCCCTGTTTAAAAACAGGATCTGTCGTTTATCGACGATGGTGGATCGGTTATCCTTACTTATTTTGTATATATGAAAATAAATTTTTTATTTTACTGCTTTAAACTTTGTTGCTAAAAGTACAACTTTTAACTGATGACTGGACCAAGAACATAATATAAATGGGAATTCGAGCCTTATTCCAATCGTACAGCAGAAAATCATCAACTTTTGACCAATGGACGATCCGTGGGGGAAATAATAAGCACTTACAATGCCAACGCCTATCGGTTGCCATAATTTGACGTCAAGTTTTTGCACTTGCTGCCCCTTGAATTGTATATTCGATCAGTTTTTTTTAAATCTACCAAAAGGGTTTACACCTAGGGTTGATTTCTCTTATTTGACAAAATGCTTCGGGTGAGTTCCTCTTTCTAAGCTAATTAGACATAAGAAATTTACTTCTTTGTTAACCTTTGCTATTATCTTTTTAATTCTATATATTGAATTTTTGAGTAATATTAGAATCAATACCCTATGCATATAGGATAAACCACAGCCACCTCGATGCTTTCACAAGTAGGCCATCCCATCATATCTTCATGGAGTAAACCAGGGGGCTTAAACATATCTCTTGGTACCACGTCATCAGTGGTGTGACTGTTAGTCATTGATGAAGTGAAATCTAGGTAATATGCAAATGATCTACAATATACATCATTCCTAACAATGATTTTTAGATTCTACGTCAGACTTTTTTTTATCTTATTTTAAATATCGTTGCTCTCTTTGTCAATCGATTTGTATATTTTTTACTGATTTTTATTATATTAGTAATTCTTTTATAAGTAAGCCAGTCCAGGATAAGAACGACAATCCAGGTGTTGACTATCTTTCGAAAAATTTAATTTAAGAAAGTAAACCATAGCTTCTTGTGTTCGCTCACAAGATTGAGAATTTTCTCAGTGCAGTTTTCCGCGGTGCATTTTTCAATTATTATTAATTGCAGAATATCATTCGTCATAGAGCTTCACGGATTTCTCAACTTGCTCCCTAGAAGCCCCTACGTGGAGGTGCATGTTAGCGCTTCTTCCTTCCAGACTACAGTTCTGATTATAGCTTCCAATCATATACATGAAAGTCAGTTTGAATCAAAATCCAATATGAAAATAAATCTTCTACAGTCAAGTTGTATAAGTAAAGATTTCTTCTAAAGTTTTGCTAGTAATTTGACGATACTAGCCAAAAAGCGGTTTACTGCCAACCACAACTAAAACCATTGTTTCCACACAATTTAGAACTCTCTGTAGAAGGAATCGCCAACTTAATATAAAGTTGCCTATAAATTCCTGAAATTGGTCTTCAATTCCACCTTATTACTTGCGACCTATAAAAACTTTAAGGCAAGTTTTGAATTCGTAAAAGATTTCGAACTGGCAATTTTTATCAAATATTACATGACAATGGTCAATTGACTTTAAACTTGGAAATTACAGTTTTGAGCTTATTTGTCTTAAGAGTTTTTTCATTTTTGTTTAAAACTAAAAAAACTGTAGTCCCCACACAAATCAGATGGGTACCCCTCATAGAATAGTTATTTTGTTTTAAAGTTTTCTCAAGAACTAATCAACTGAATTCAATATTTTCTCATGCACTAGCTCTTACGCTGTCTCAATAATATTTGATGATCAAAATGTCATTGCTTTTATTTTTTAATTTCGAAATGCAATATCTTGAAAATGGGTCATCATTTTTTTACGAAATTGAATTGCGTTACAAAAATATTTTTAAACTTAAATTGAAAGAATTGTATATATACAAAATTAATTTAAAAAAAAACAGCTCTACGATTTTCAAATACAAAATTTAAAAAATATAAGTTTTTGTGAGAAATTAAATGAATTTTATATTTACTAAAACAAACTTCTTTGGCTGGTTCATTTTTAAAAAGCAAAATACAAAAATTAAACTGACAAACCAGTCGTGCACTTTATTTTTTTGACGCACATAACAAATGTAAGGCTTTCTTAAAGTTTTTTTTTTTTCAAAATTAATTTTCTATAAAATACAAAGCTTTTAAGATCTTAAAAATTGAAGAAATCTACTTTTTGAAGTGAATTTTCTGTGGGTGCTCTAGAACTGAGATTTAAATACGAATTTCCCAAAACTAGCGGCTAATTGAAAAACATGTTGAACGTTACAAAACTTTTAATTAAATATAAAAGTTTTGAAGGAATAGAATCGTTATTTATTGTTAATGAAAGTGTTTTGCTTTCTTTACAACCAGTTGGAGGTTTTTTGCGCTTGCATTCCGAAATCATGTAAAGCTACACGTTTCACTTTTGATAATTTTACGACATTTTTGAAAGTATGCAATTAGCAAGGGAAGTTTTCGTTTTATTTTAACGAAAGCATTTTGTGGTCTTACGTCGCTAACTGCTATTAGGATGTAATCTGAAAAAAGAATCACTTCTGGTTCGTCGACTATAAAGTTGGGCCCAAGATCAATCTTTGAAGAATTCTTAAGAAAATTCAAAAAAATTCTGATTGTTCTGATGGTATAAATATCTATGAGAATCGGTTTTCAAGAAATGAGTTTGTTAAACAATGGAACTGTTTTCGGTACTCAAAACTAACTATAATCAAATTCTTGTGGTATATTCTTTTCAGCCGCTTTAATCAAGAGTTTTTCTTTTTCGTTAATTTGATTGTTAAGCCAGAAACATCTTTATATTTATGATTTTAAGGTTTGCTCAGGACTGAATTGGATTATTAAATAGTATTAATTTTTTTAATGAAGTTTGCTTATAAAGCCATCGATTTAAGAATTCGAAATTATTCTATCTAAGCTGGAAAATTTGTTACACAGGTTTAACCTGAATGCTTTTCAATCAGCGTTTTTAATACTTCTATATGGTGTATGTGAGAAAGGAAGCACCGAAACAAATTGTTGGGCTTAATATGAATGAAAGTACCAAAATTGTCACGGGGTGTTGCGAATGTTGAGCAGATTTCAGAAGAACTTTCATTTTTAAAATTTGAAGAAAGAAAGAAGAAATCAATTTCTCAAGAGGAGAGTGGAAAGGTCGGCTAATCAGATGGTATAAAATCGAGGTTTATAAATGGCCCATTGAAAACCACTCGTGAATTAAATAACCATTTCTATTTTGAACAGAAGGCCCAATAACCATAGTCTTCATTCAAGTCTCCACCAGTAATCAAAACATCAAAAGAACTTGTTAAAGAAAAGAGTTTGTCCAGATCAATTTGTAGATTATGACCACAGTTTTCAGTTACTTATATGTTCCCCAACAATAATCAAAAACTGTATGTCCCTAAATTATGAAAAGCAAAAGATTATAAGCATGTTGAAAATAAGTCGTCGTTCATGGGAAATTTAAGAATTGAAATTCATATATTTAATGTAAAGTTTTTTTAAGACCATTATACAACCATACGTGATTTTTGACGTAGCATTTTTTGATATTTTTGCAAAAGAGCCGGATTTTACTTAAAAGGTGTTCGAAAGGAATGTTTAAAAAAAATGTTATATTCATTGAGATAATCATTGAGATTTTGTAACCATTAAGTAAAATGAAACAACTACATTTTTGAAGACTGAAATTAAATCTAACAATGTGTTCTTTTCCCAAAAAAATAATGACAAATAAATTGCATGGATAATACTTTTCTATGCCAGAGGGTACAATTTTTCAAGACATATTGTTGCTAGGCCGATCATTTTTGAATAGTGCACTCATCTTGCTCATTAGTTCCTGTAAATAAAATAGAGTATGTTTTTTATGTTACCAAATTGCAACCTAATTTGTGTTTCTATTGATTGGATTAAAACATCAGACATTTAAAAATTTCTTTATCAATGTGAAACTATTAATGGAAAGTTGGTTGTCCCCAAGGAAATACTTTCAGCCTATCATTAAACAAAACCATTTCTACAATGATGACATTCCAAATTTTACTTTGTTCAATATAAAAAATACTTGACCAATTCATAACCTTTAACAATGAATATAAAAAAAAAACATATTCAATGGTCCTCGAATTTTTCATTGACAACTTAATTTTCAAGCTCAATAAATAAAATATCATAACAATATAAACACACTGCACAAGATCCTTAATGATTTCAAAAGAAATCAAACCTCATAAAAAATCTTTCAATATCTCAAAAGTAAAAAAAAAAATACTTAAAGAATCCATGAATTTTCTCACACGATCGATCGATACTTGCCGGTACTCTTTGTCTAGTTTAACCCTCCTTATTTTCTTGACCGAGAGTCATTACACGTGCAACTAATTGATTTATTTCACCTGACTTGCTCTCTGGAAACCGAAATATATATGAAGGTGTACAAAAATAAACTATCCTTAAAGTAATTGAGTGCGACTACCGAAGGATAAGAAAATTCCAAAACTTGAACAATACAAAAGGACAAATTTTCAAGCAATTAAAAGATTACAAAAGAAACGACGCACACGCAGCGCAGGTTACAAGAGCAATTTATACGAGAGCAGGTTACGAGAGCATGTTTCAGTTGAAATCAAAGGTAGACAATATCTTCCCACGTCCCTAATAAAGATGACCATAGGCCAGATTGATTTCAGGTTGTTTTGATTTTCTTTTATGAGGTCATGATAAAAAAAATTAAAGACTTCTTTAATTTTTGATAAACGGGCCTAGGAAACAGTGACTGTCTTTTATTTTGAAATCCTGATTAAGGGTTTTAAATAAATACAAACTACATTTCACATAATTGATGTAACTGTGAATTATTTAAATGTACTATGCTGATTTCTTCTCAATATTATGAGTTTTGCAAACAATTTACAAAAAAGGACTGCTATCATTTAAGTTATTTAGATTTAGAAGACATTTAAAAGTCAGAGATAAAGCTCCGTTCTACCATTTTACTCCTATTCAAACTATTTTTAGATGAACTTTTAAGACAAAAATTGAAAACACTATCATTTACTATTCAATCGATTTTCTCTGTTCATAATCCAAACTATTATAAGAGAGAAACGAAAGAGCTGAGCATCGAACTTTAAAAAAAAACTATTAATTTGCACATCAAGATGTTTGTCTATAATTTCTTCAAATCTTGAAACATTTTGTCCGGTGTATTAAAACGGATATAATGTATTTTCCTAAATTGTAACTAAGTCAATCTTAATGAAGGATCTACCAAGGCCTTCAAGATATCATTACCCAATTTTTTCTTTCAGTTATCTTTTATTCACGAAATCTCAAACAAAACTCATTGAAATGTAAACCACAATAAATCATGTCGAGTTGATTGAAAATTTGTTTCGGAGATGTGCAAGCTAGTTGCAGACGACACATCTCCAAGTTAACCGCATCCGTTGTCTGTCTGTTTCAAACAAAAAAGAATTAATTATTATCCCCAGAGTTTATCATCTCCATGTTCCAACGACGATATCTTATTGCAACTCTCACTCTTTTTGTACTGTGTTTTTAAAGTGGATTCTGAACAGATCTTGAGATAATATTTTGATATTCGTGCTAGCAGGCTATGAATTTGTCAAAAAGGTCCGTAAAATGGAATTTCAATTTTTTGATTTTGAATTCGTTTGTCGTGCCTGCATCAATGTCATTGAAATTGTTGTCGTTTTTGTGTCATCATCATCATCAGCATCATTCTTTTGGACTCTCAAAAAAGGAGGGTTTCATTAAATTTTTCTTGGAACTTAAATCTCAATTTCTATTGTTTTTCGATGCGGGGCAAATTTATGGATTGAATCTGATT
>NW_026605324.1:0-67308 GCF_945859685.1 Eupeodes corollae
TATCTTTCGGTTGCTCTATTTCCTCAACCAAGCCTCCAAACATGATGCGGTTGTCACTAAAATACAGAGCATCGACCCACCTTTCAATTGATGCATAAATCACAAAAATGATTTTTTTTCAGTTTTTCGAGAAAATCGTGGGCTAACCCTTGCCGAAAAAAGTAGTATTTTCAAAACTATTTCCCACCCAATCAAAATGCACATCAAAAGAAAGGTATTTAAATGCTCTACCCACAACTGCAAACCAAAATGTTATACGATCGCTCGTTTCCGAAAAATTAGTCAAAAAGTAAAATTACAGAATTTCGACCCAGCTCATCACAAATTATCTTTCGGTTGCTCTATTTCCTCAACCAAGCCTCCAAACATGATGCGGTTTTCACTAAAATACAGAGCATCGACCCACCTTTCAATTGATGCATAAATCACAAAAATGATTTTTTTTCAGTTTTTCGAGAAAATCGTGGGCTAACCCTTGCCGAAAAAAGTAGTATTTTCAAAACTATTTCCCACCCAATCAAAATGCACATCAAAAGAAAGGTATTTAAATGCTCTACCCACAACTGCAAACCAAAATGTTATACGATCTCTCTTTTCCGAAAAATTAGTCAAAAAGTAAAATTACAGAATTTCGACCCAGCTCATCACAAATTATCTTTCGGTTGCTCTATTTCCTCAACCAAGCCTCCAAACATGATGCGGTTTTCACTAAAATACAGAGCATCGACCCACCTTTCAATTGATGCATAAATCACAAAAATGATTTTTTTTCAGTTTTTCGAGAAAATCGTGGGCTAACCCTTGCCCAAAAAAGTAGTATTTTCAAAACTATTTCCCACCCAATCAAAATGCACATCAAAAGAAAGGTATTTAAATGCTCTACCCACAACTGCAAACCAAAATGTTATACGATCGCTCGTTTCCGAAAAATTAGTCAAAAAGTAAAATTACAGAATTTCGTCCCAGCTCATCACAAATTATCTTTCGGTTGCTCTATTTCCTCAACCAAGCCTCCAAACATGATGCGGTTTTCACTAAAATACAGAGCATCGACCCACTTTTCAATTGATGCATAAATCACAAAAATGATTTTTTTTCAGTTTTTCGAGAAAATCGTGGGCTAACCCTTGCCGAAAAAAGTAGTATTTTCAAAACTATTTCCCAACCAATCAAAATACACATCAAAAGAAAGGTATTTAAATGCTCTACCCACAACTGCAAACCAAAATGTTATACGATCGCTCGTTTCCGAAAAATTAGTCAAAAAGTAAAATTACAGAATTTCGACCCAGCTCATCACAAATTATCTTTCGGTTGCTCTATTTCCTCAACCAAGCCTCCAAACATGATTCGGTTTTCACTAAAATACAGAGCATCGACTCACCTTTCAATTGATGCATAAATCACAAAAATGATTTTTTTTCAGTTTTTCGAGAAAATCGTGGGCTAACCCTTACCGAAAAAAGTAGTATTTTCAAAACTATTTCCCACCCAATCAAAATGCACATCAAAAGAAAGGTATTTAAATGCTCTACCCACAACTGCAAACCAAAATGTTATACGATCGCTCGTTTCCGAAAAATTAGTCAAAAAGTAAAATTACAGAATTTCGACCCAGCTCATCACAAATTATCTTTCGGTTGCTCTATTACCCTCAACCAATCCTCCAAACATGATGCGGTTTTCACTAAAATACAGAGCATCGACCCACTTTTCAATTGATGCATAAATCACAAAAATGATTTTTTTTCAGTTTTTCGAGAAAATCGTGGGCTAACCCTTGCCGAAAAAAGTAGTATTTTCAAAACTATTTCCCACCCAATCAAAATGCACATCAAAAGAAAGGTATTTAAATGCTCTACCCACAACTGCAAACCAAAATGTTATACGATCGCTCGTTTCCGAAAAATTAGTCAAAAAGTAAAATTACAGAATTTCGACCCAGCTCATCACAAATTATCTTTCGGTTGCTCTATTTCCTCAACCAAGCCTCCAAACATGATGCGGTTTTCACTAAAATACAGCGCATCGACCCACCTTTTAATTGATGCATAAATCTCAAAAATGATTTTTTTCAGTTTTTGGAGAAAATCGTGGGCTAACCCTTGCCGAAAAAGTAGTATTTTCAAAATTATTTCCCAACCAATCAAAATACACATCAAAAGAAAGGTATTTAAATGCTCTACCCACAACTGCAAACCAAAATGTTATACGATCGCTCGTTTCCGAAAAATTAGTCAAAAAGTAAAATTACAGAATTTCGACCCAGCTCATCACAAATTATCTTTCGGTTGCTCTATTTCCTCAACCAAGCCTCCAAACATGATGCAGTTTTCACTAAAATACAGAGCATCGACCCACCTTTCAATTGATGCATAAATCACAAAAATGATTTTTTTTCAGTTTTTCGAGAAAATCGTGGGCTAACCCTTGCCGAAAAAGTAGTATTTTCAAAACTATTTCCCACCCAATCAAAATACACATCAAAAGAAAGGTATTTAAATGCTCTACCCACAACTGCAAACCAAAATGTTATACGATCGCTCGTTTCCGAAAAATTAGTCAAAAAGTAAAATTACAGAATTTCGACCCAGCTCATCACAAATTATCTTTCGGTTGCTCTATTTCCTCAACCAAGCCTCCAAACATGATGCGGTTTTCACTAAAATACAGAGCATCGACCCACCTTTCAATTGATGCATAAATCACAAAAATGATTTTTTTTCAGTTTTTCGAGAAAATCGTGGGCTAACCGTTGCCGAAAAAAGTAATATTTTCAAAACTATTTCCCACCCAATCAAAATGCACATCAAAAGAAAGGTATTTAAATGCTCTACCCACAACTGCAAACCAAAATGTTATACGATCGCTCGTTTCCGAAAAATTAGTCAAAAAGTAAAATTACAGAATTTCGACCCAGCTCATCACAAATTATCTTTCGGTTGCTCTATTTCCTCAACCAAGCCTCCAAACATGATGCGGTTTTCACTAAAATACAGAGCATCGACCCACCTTTCAATTGATGCATAAATCACAAAAATGATTTTTTTTTCAGTTTTTCGAGAAAATCGTGGGCTAACCCTTGCCGAAAAAGTAGTATTTTCAAAACTATTTCCCACCCAATCAAAATGCACATCAAAAGAAAGGTATTTAAATGCTCTACCCACAACTGCAAACCAAAATGTTATACGATCGCTCGTTTCCGAAAAATTAGTCAAAAAGTAAAATTACAGAATTTCGACCCAGCTCATCACAAATTATCTTTCGGTTGCTCTATTTCCTCAACCAAGCCTCCAAACATGATGCGGTTTTCACTAAAATACAGAGCATCGACCCACCTTTCAATTGATGCATAAATCACAAAAATGATTTTTTTTCAGTTTTTCGAGAAAATCGTGGGCTAACCTTTGCCGAAAAAAAGTAGTATTTTCAAAACTATTTCCCACCCAATCAAAATGCACATCAAAAGAAAGGTATTTAAATGCTCTACCCACAACTGCAAACCAAAATGTTATACGATCTCTTTTTTCCGAAAAATTAGTCAAAAAGTAAAATTACAGAATTTCGACCCAGCTCATCACAAATTATCTTTCGGTTGCTCTATTTCCTCAACCAAAAAATCGTGGGCTAACCCATGCCGAAAAAAGTAGTATTTTCAAAACTATTTCCCACCCAATCAAAATGCACATCAAAAGAAAGGTATTTAAATGCTCTACCCACAACTGCAAACCAAAATGTTATATGATCGCTCGTTTCCGAAAAATTAGTCAAAAAGTAAAATTACAGAATTTCGACCCAGCTCATCACAAATTATCTTTCGGTTGCTCTATTTCCTCAACCAAGCCTCCAAACATGATGCGGTTTTCACTAAAATACAGAGCATCGACCCACCTTTCAATTGATGCATAAATCACAAAAATGATTTTTTTTCAGTTTTTCGAGAAAATCGTGGGCTAACCCTTGCCGAAAAAAGTAGTATTTTCAAAACTATTTCCCACCCAATCAAAATGCACATCAAAAGAAAGGTATTTAAATGCTCTACCCACAACTGCAAACCAAAATGTTATACGATCGCTTGTTTCCGAAAAATTAGTCAAAAAGTAAAATTACAGAATTTCGACCCAGCTCATCACAAATTATCTTTCGGTTGCTCTATTTCCTCAACCAAGCCTCCAAACATGATGCGGTTTTCACTAAAATACAGAGCATCGACCCACCTTTCAATTGATGCATAAATCACAAAAATGATTTTTTTTCAGTTTTTCGAGAAAATCGTGGGCTAACCCTTGCCGAAAAAGTAGTATTTTCAAAACTATTTCCCACCCAATCAAAATGCACATCAAAAGAAAGGTATTTAAATGCTCTACCCACAACTGCAAACCAAAATGTTATACGATCGCTCGTTTCCGAAAAATTAGTCAAAAAGTAAAATTACAGAATTTCGACCCAGCTCATCACAAATTATCTTTCGGTTGCTCTATTTCCTCAACCAAGCCTCCAAACATGATGCGGTTTTCACTAAAATACAGAGCATCGACCCACCTTTTAATTGATGCATAAATCTCAAAAATGATTTTTTTTCAGTTTTTCGAGAAAATCGTGGGATAACCCTTGCCGAAAAAGTAGTATTTTCAAAACTATTTCCCACCCAATCAAAATGCACATCAAAAGAAAGGTATTTAAATGCTCTACCCACAACTGCAAACCAAAATGTTATACGATCGCTCGTTTCCGAAAAATTAGTCAAAAAGTAAAATTACAGAATTTCGACCCAGCTCATCACAAATTATCTTTCGGTTGCTCTATTTCCTCAACCAAGCCTCCAAACATGATGCGGTTTTCACTAAAATACAGAGCATCGACCCACCTTTCAATTGATGCATAAATCACAAAAATGATTTTTTTTCAGTTTTTCGAGAAAATCGTGGGCTAACCCTTGCCGAAAAAGTAGTATTTTCAAAACTATTTCCCACCCAATCAAAATGCACATCAAAAGAAAGGTATTTAAATGCTCTACCCACAACTGCAAACCAAAATGTTATACGATCGCTCGTTTCCGAAAAATTAGTCAAAAAGTAAAATTACAGAATTTCGACCCAGCTCATCACAAATTATCTTTCGGTTGCTCTATTTCCTCAACCAAGCCTCCAAACATGATGCGGTTTTCACTAAAATACAGAGCATCGACCCACCTTTCAATTGATGCATAAATCACAAAAATGATTTTTTTTCAGTTTTTCGAGAAAATCGTGGGCTAACCCTTGCCGAAAAAAGTAGTATTTTCAAAATTATTTCCCAACCAATCAAAATGCACATCAAAAGAAAGGTATTTAAATGCTCTACCCACAACTGCAAACCAAAATGTTATACGATCGCTCGTTTCCGAAAAATTAGTCAAAAAGTAAAATTACAGAATTTCGACCCAGCTCATCACAAATTATCTTTCGGTTGCTCTATTTCCTCAACCAAGCCTCCAAACATGATGCGGTTTTCACTAAAATACAGAGAATCGACCCACCTTTCAATTGATGCATAAATCACAAAAATGATTTTTTTTTCAGTTTTTCGAGAAAATCGTGGGCTAACCCTTGCCGAAAAAGTAGTATTTTCAAAACTATTTCCCACCCAATCAAAATGCACATCAAAAGAAAGGTATTTAAATGCTCTACCCACAACTGCAAACCAAAATGTTATACAATCTCTCTTTTCCGAAAAATTAGTCAAAAAGTAAAATTACAGAATTTCGACCCAGCTCATCACAAATTATCTTTCGGTTGCTCTATTTCCTCAACCAAGCCTCCAAACATGATGCGGTTTTCACTAAAATACAGAGCATCGACCCACCTTTCAATTGATGCATAAATCACAAAAATGATTTTTTTTCAGTTTTTCGAGAAAATCGTGGGCTAACCCTTGCCGAAAAAGTAGTATTTTCAAAACTATTTCCCACCCAATCAAAATACACATCAAAAGAAAGGTATTTAAATGCTCTACCCACAACTGCAAACCAAAATGTTATACGATCGCTCGTTTCCGAAAAATTAGTCAAAAAGTAAAATTACAGAATTTCGACCCAGCTCATCACAAATTATCTTTCGGTTGCTCTATTTCCTCAACCAAGCCTCCAAACATGATGCGGTTTTCACTAAAATACAGAGCATCGACCCACCTTTCAATTGATGCATAAATCACAAAAATGATTTTTTTTTCAGTTTTTCGAGAAAATCGTGGGCTAACCCTTGCCGAAAAAGTAGTATTTTCAAAACTATTTCCCACCCAATCAAAATGCACATCAAAAGAAAGGTATTTAAATGCTCTACCCACAACTGCAAACCAAAATGTTATACGATCTCTCTTTTCCGAAAAATTAGTCAAAAAGTAAAATTACAGAATTTCGACCCAGCTCATCACAAATTATCTTTCGGTTGCTCTGTTTCTTCAACCAAGCCTCCAAACATGATGCGGTTTTCACTAAAAAAAAATTAGTCAAAAAGTAAAATTACAGAATTTCGACCCAGCTCATCACAAATTATCTTTCGGTTGCTCTATTTCCTCAACCAAGCCTCCAAACATGATGCGGTTTTCACTAAAATACAGAGCATCGACCCACCTTTCAATTGATGCATAAATCACAAAAATGATTTTTTTTCAGTTTTTCGAGAAAATCGTGGGCTAACCCTTGCCGAAAAAGTAGTATTTTCAAAACTATTTCCCACCCAATCAAAATGCACATCAAAAGAAAGGTATTTAAATGCTCTACCCACAACTGCAAACCAAAATGTTATACGATCGCTCGTTTCCGAAAAATTAGTCAAAAAGTAAAATTACAGAATTTCGACCCAGCTCATCACAAATTATCTTTCGGTTGCTCTATTTCCTCAACCAAGCCTCCAAACATGATGCGGTTTTCACTAAAATACAGAGCATCGACCCACCTTTCAATTGATGCATAAATCACAAAAATGATTTTTTTTCAGTTTTTCGAGAAAATCGTGGGCTAACCTTTGCCGAAAAAAGTAGTATTTTCAAAACTATTTCCCACCCAATCAAAATGCACATCAAAAGAAAGGTATTTAAATGCTCTACCCACAACTGCAAACCAAAATGTTATACGATCTCTTTTTTCCGAAAAATTAGTCAAAAAGTAAAATTACAGAATTTCGACCCAGCTCATCACAAATTATCTTTCGGTTGCTCTATTTCCTCAACCAAAAAATCGTGGGCTAACCCATGCCGAAAAAAGTAGTATTTTCAAAACTATTTCCCACCCAATCAAAATGCACATCAAAAGAAAGGTATTTAAATGCTCTACCCACAACTGCAAACCAAAATGTTATATGATCGCTCGTTTCCGAAAAATTAGTCAAAAAGTAAAATTACAGAATTTCGACCCAGCTCATCACAAATTATCTTTCGGTTGCTCTATTTCCTCAACCAAGCCTCCAAACATGATGCGGTTTTCACTAAAATACAGAGCATCGACCCACCTTTCAATTGATGCATAAATCACAAAAATGATTTTTTTTCAGTTTTTCGAGAAAATCGTGGGCTAACCCTTGCCGAAAAAAGTAGTATTTTCAAAACTATTTCCCACCCAATCAAAATGCACATCAAAAGAAAGGTATTTAAATGCTCTACCCACAACTGCAAACCAAAATGTTATACGATCGCTTGTTTCCGAAAAATTAGTCAAAAAGTAAAATTACAGAATTTCGACCCAGCTCATCACAAATTATCTTTCGGTTGCTCTATTTCCTCAACCAAGCCTCCAAACATGATGCGGTTTTCACTAAAATACAGAGCATCGACCCACCTTTCAATTGATGCATAAATCACAAAAATGATTTTTTTTCAGTTTTTCGAGAAAATCGTGGGCTAACCCTTGCCGAAAAAGTAGTATTTTCAAAACTATTTCCCACCCAATCAAAATGCACATCAAAAGAAAGGTATTTAAATGCTCTACCCACAACTGCAAACCAAAATGTTATACGATCGCTCGTTTCCGAAAAATTAGTCAAAAAGTAAAATTACAGAATTTCGACCCAGCTCATCACAAATTATCTTTCGGTTGCTCTATTTCCTCAACCAAGCCTCCAAACATGATGCGGTTTTCACTAAAATACAGAGCATCGACCCACCTTTTAATTGATGCATAAATCTCAAAAATGATTTTTTTTCAGTTTTTCGAGAAAATCGTGGGATAACCCTTGCCGAAAAAGTAGTATTTTCAAAACTATTTCCCACCCAATCAAAATGCACATCAAAAGAAAGGTATTTAAATGCTCTACCCACAACTGCAAACCAAAATGTTATACGATCGCTCGTTTCCGAAAAATTAGTCAAAAAGTAAAATTACAGAATTTCGACCCAGCTCATCACAAATTATCTTTCGGTTGCTCTATTTCCTCAACCAAGCCTCCAAACATGATGCGGTTTTCACTAAAATACAGAGCATCGACCCACCTTTCAATTGATGCATAAATCACAAAAATGATTTTTTTTCAGTTTTTCGAGAAAATCGTGGGCTAACCCTTGCCGAAAAAGTAGTATTTTCAAAACTATTTCCCACCCAATCAAAATGCACATCAAAAGAAAGGTATTTAAATGCTCTACCCACAACTGCAAACCAAAATGTTATACGATCGCTCGTTTCCGAAAAATTAGTCAAAAAGTAAAATTACAGAATTTCGACCCAGCTCATCACAAATTATCTTTCGGTTGCTCTATTTCCTCAACCAAGCCTCCAAACATGATGCGGTTTTCACTAAAATACAGAGCATCGACCCACCTTTCAATTGATGCATAAATCACAAAAATGATTTTTTTTCAGTTTTTCGAGAAAATCGTGGGCTAACCCTTGCCGAAAAAAGTAGTATTTTCAAAATTATTTCCCAACCAATCAAAATGCACATCAAAAGAAAGGTATTTAAATGCTCTACCCACAACTGCAAACCAAAATGTTATACGATCGCTCGTTTCCGAAAAATTAGTCAAAAAGTAAAATTACAGAATTTCGACCCAGCTCATCACAAATTATCTTTCGGTTGCTCTATTTCCTCAACCAAGCCTCCAAACATGATGCGGTTTTCACTAAAATACAGAGAATCGACCCACCTTTCAATTGATGCATAAATCACAAAAATGATTTTTTTTTCAGTTTTTCGAGAAAATCGTGGGCTAACCCTTGCCGAAAAAGTAGTATTTTCAAAACTATTTCCCACCCAATCAAAATGCACATCAAAAGAAAGGTATTTAAATGCTCTACCCACAACTGCAAACCAAAATGTTATACAATCTCTCTTTTCCGAAAAATTAGTCAAAAAGTAAAATTACAGAATTTCGACCCAGCTCATCACAAATTATCTTTCGGTTGCTCTATTTCCTCAACCAAGCCTCCAAACATGATGCGGTTTTCACTAAAATACAGAGCATCGACCCACCTTTCAATTGATGCATAAATCACAAAAATGATTTTTTTTCAGTTTTTCGAGAAAATCGTGGGCTAACCCTTGCCGAAAAAGTAGTATTTTCAAAACTATTTCCCACCCAATCAAAATACACATCAAAAGAAAGGTATTTAAATGCTCTACCCACAACTGCAAACCAAAATGTTATACGATCGCTCGTTTCCGAAAAATTAGTCAAAAAGTAAAATTACAGAATTTCGACCCAGCTCATCACAAATTATCTTTCGGTTGCTCTATTTCCTCAACCAAGCCTCCAAACATGATGCGGTTTTCACTAAAAAAAAATTAGTCAAAAAGTAAAATTACAGAATTTCGACCCAGCTCATCACAAATTATCTTTCGGTTGCTCTATTTCTTCAACCAAGCCTCCAAACATGATGCGGTTTTCACTAAAATACAGAGCATCGACCCACCTTTCAATTGATGCATAAATCACAAAAATGATTTTTTTTCAGTTTTTCGAGAAAATCGTGGGCTAACCCTTGCCGAAAAAAGTAGTATTTTCAACACTATTTCCCACCCAATCAAAATACACATCAAAAGAAAGGTATTTAAATGCTCTACCCACAACTGCAAACCAAAATGTTATACGATCGCTCGTTTCCGAAAAATTAGTCAAAAAGTAAAATTACAGAATTTCGACCCAGCTCATCACAAATTATCTTTTGGTTGCTCTATTTCCTCAACCAAGCCTCCAAACATGATGCGGTTTTCACTAAAATACAGAGCATCGACCCACCTTTCAATTGATGCATAAATCACAAAAATGATTTTTTTTCAGTTTTTCGAGAAAATCGTGGGCTAACCCTTGCCGAAAAAAGTAGTATTTTCAAAACTATTTCCCACCCAATCAAAATGCACATCAAAAGAAAGGTATTTAAATGCTCTACCCACAACTGCAAACCAAAATGTTATACGATCTCTCTTTTCCGAAAAATTAGTCAAAAAGTAAAATTACAGAATTTCGACCCAGCTCATCACAAATTATCTTTCGGTTGCTCTATTTCCTCAACCAAGCCTCCAAACATGATGAGGTTTTCACTAAAATACAGAGCATCGACCCACCTTTCAATTGATGCATAAATCACAAAAATGATTTTTTTTCAGTTTTTCGAGAAAATCGTGGGCTAACCCTTGCCGAAAAAAGTAGTATTTTCAAAATTATTTCCCAACCAATCAAAATACACATCAAAAGAAAGGTATTTAAATGCTCTACCCACAACTGCAAACCAAAATGTTATACGATCGCTCGTTTCCGAAAAATTAGTCAAAAAGTAAAATTACAGAATTTCGACCCAGCTCATCACAAATTATCTTTCGGTTGCTCTATTTCCTCAACCAAGCCTCCAAACATGATGCGGTTTTCACTAAAATACAGAGCTTCGACCCACCTTTCAATTGATGCATAAATCACAAAAATGATTTTTTTCAGTTTTTCGAGAAAATCGTGGGCTAACCCTTGCCGAAAAAAGTAGTATTTTCAAAACTATTTCCCACCCAATCAAAATGCACATCAAAAGAAAGGTATTTAAATGCTCTACCCACAACTGCAAACCAAAATGTTATACAATCGCTCGTTTCCGAAAAATTAGTCAAAAAGTAAAATTACAGAATTTCGACCCAGCTCATCACAAATTATCTTTCGGTTGCTCTATTTCCTCAACCAAGCCTCCAAACATGATGCGGTTTTCACTAAAATACAGAGCATCGACCCACCTTTCAATTGATGCATAAATCACAAAAATGATTTTTTTTCAGTTTTTCGAGAAAATCGTGGGCTAACCCTTGCCGAAAAAAGTAGTATTTTCAACACTATTTCCCACCCAATCAAAATGCACATCAAAAGAAAGGTATTTAAATGCTCTACCAACAACTGCAAACCAAAATGTTATACGATCGCTCGTTTCCGAAAAATTAGTCAAAAAGTAAAATTACAGAATTTCGACCCAGCTCATCACAAATTATCTTTCGGTTGCTCTATTTCCTCAACCAAGCCTCCAAACATGATGCGGTTTTCACTAAAATACAGAGCATCGACCCACCTTTCAATTGATGCATAAATCACAAAAATGATTTTTTTTCAGTTTTTCGAGAAAATCGTGGGCTAACCCTTGCCGAAAAAAGGAGTATTTTCAAAACTATTTCCCACCCAATCAAAATGCACATCAAAAGAAAGGTATTTAAATGCTCTACCCACAACTGCAAACCAAAATGCTATACGATCTCTCGTTTCCGAAAAATTAGTCAAAAAGTAAAATTACAGAATTTCGACCCAGCTCATCACAAATTATCTTTCGGTTGCTCTATTTCCTCAACCAAGTCTCCAAACATGACGCGGTTTTCACTAAAATACAGAGCATCGACCCACCTTTCAATTGATGCATAAATAACAAAAATGATTTCTTTTTCAGTTTTTCGAGAAAATCGTGGGCTAACCCTTGCCGAAAAAAGTAGTATTTTCAAAACTATTTCCCACCCAATCAAAATGCACATCAAAAGAAAGGTATTTAAATGCTCTACCCACAACTGCAAACCAAAATGTTATACGATCTCTTGTTTCCGAAAAATTAGTCAAAAAGTAAAATTACAGAATTTCGACCCAGCTCATCACAAATTATCTTTCGGTTGCTCTATTTCCTCAACCAAGCCTCCAAACATGATGCGGTTTTCACTAAAATACAGAGCATCGACCCACCTTTCAATTGATGAATAAATCACAAAAATGATTTTTTTTTTCAGTTTTTCGAGAAAATCGTGGGCTAACCCTTGCCGAAAAAAGTAGTATTTTCAAAACTATTTCCCACCCAATCAAAATGCACATCAAAAGAAAGGTATTTAAATGCTCTACCCACAACTGCAAACCAAAATGTTATACGATCGCTCGTTTCCGAAAAATTAGTCAAAAAGTAAAATTACAGAATTTTGACCCAGCTCATCACAAATTATCTTTCGGTTGCTCTATTTCCTCAACCAAGCCTCCAAACATGATGCGGTTTTCACTAAAATACAGAGCATCGACCCACCTTTCAATTGATGCATAAATCACAAAAATGATTTTTTTCAGTTTTTCGAGAAAATCGTGGGCTAGCCCATTGCCAAAAAAGTAGCATTTTCAAATCTATTTCCCACCCAATCAAAATGCACATCAAAAGAAAGGTATTTAAATGCTCTACCCACAACTGCAAACCAAAATGTTATACGATCTCTCGTTTCCGAAAAATTAGTCAAAAAGTAAAATTACAGAATTTCGACCCAGCTCATCACAAATTATCTTTCGGTTGCTCTATTTCCTCAACCAAGCCTCCAAACATGATGCGGTTTTCACTAAAATACAGAGCATCGACCCACCTTTCAATTGATGCATAAATCACAAAAATGATTTTTTTTCAGTTTTTCGAGAAAATCGTGGGCTAACCCTTGCCGAAAAAAGTAGTATTTTCAAAACTATTTCCCACCCAATCAAAGTGCACATCAAAAGAAAGGTATTTAAATGTTCTACCCACAACTGCAAACCAAAATGTTATACGATCGCTCGTTTCCGAAAAATTAGTCAAAAAGTAAAATTACAGAATTTCGACCCAGCTCATCACAAATTATCTTTCGGTTGCTCTATTTCCTCAACCAAGCCTCCAAACATGATGCGGTTTTCACTAAAATACAGAGCATCGACCCACCTTTCAATTGATGCATAAATCTCAAAACTGATTTTTTTTCAGTTTTTCGAGAATTCAATTGATGCATAAATCTCAAAAATGATTTTTTTCAGTTTTTCGAGAAAATCGTGGGCTAACCCATTGCCGAAAAAGTAGTATTTTTAAAACTATTTCCCACCAAATCAAAATGCACATCAAAAGAAAGGTATTTAAATGCTCTACCCACAACTGCAAAGCAAACTGTTATACGATCTCTCTTTTCCGAAAAATTAGTCAAAAAGTAAAATTACAGAATTTCGACCCAGCTCATCACAAATTATCTTTCGGTTGCTCTATTTCCTCAACCAAGCCTCCAAACATGATGCGGTTTTCACTAAAATACAGAGCATCGACCCACCTTTCAATTGATGCATAAATCACAAAAATGATTTTTTTTCAGTTTTTCGAGAAAATCGTGGGCTAACCCTTGCCGAAAAAAGTAGTATTTTCAAAACTATTTCCCACCCAATCAAAATGCACATCAAAAGAAAGGTATTTAAATGCTCTACCCACAACTGCAAACCAAAATGTTATACGATCGCTCGTTTCCGAAAAATTAGTCAAAAAGTAAAATTACAGAATTTCGACCCAGCTCATCACAAATTATCTTTCGGTTGCTCTATTTCCTCAACCAAGCCTCCAAACATGATGCGGTTTTCACTAAAATACAGAGCATCGACCCACCTTTCAATTGATGCATAAATCACAAAAATGATTTTTTTTCAGTTTTTCGAGAAAATCGTGGGCTAACCCTTGCCGAAAAAAGTAGTATTTTCAAAACTATTTCCCACCCAATCAAAATGCACATCAAAAGAAAGGTATTTAAATGCTCTACCCACAACTGCAAACCAAAATGTTATACGATCGCTCGTTTCCGAAAAATTAGTCAAAAAGTAAAATTACAGAATTTCGACCCAGCTCATCACAAATTATCTTTCGGTTGCTCTATTTCCTCAACCAAGCCTCCAAACATGATGCGGTTTTCACTAAAATACAGAGCATCGACCCACCTTTCAATTGATGCATAAATCACAAAAATGATTTTTTTTTCAGTTTTTCGAGAAAATCGTGGGCTAACCCATTGCCGAAAAAAGTAGTATTTTCAAAATTATTTCCCAACCAATTAAAATACACATCAAAAGAAAGGTATTTAAATGCTCTACCCACAACTGCAAACCAAAATGTTATACGATCGCTCGTTTCCGAAAAATTAGTCAAAAAGTAAAATTACAGAATTTCGACCCAGCTCATCACAAATTATCTTTCGGTTGCTCTATTTCCTCAACCAAGCCTCCAAACATGATGCGGTTTTCACTAAAATACAGAGCATCGACCCACCTTTCAATTGATGCATAAATCACAAAAATGATTTTTTTTCAGTTTTTCGAGAAAATCGTGGGCTAACCCATTGCCGAAAAAGTAGTATTTTCAAAACTATTTTCCACCCAATCAAAATGCACATCAAAAGAAAGGTATTTAAATGCTCTACCCACAACTGCAAACCAAAATGTTATACGATCTCTCTTTTCCGAAAAATTAGTCAAAAAGTAAAATTACAGAATTTCGACCCAGCTCATCACAAATTATCTTTCGGTTGCTCTATTTCCTCAACCAAGCCTCCAAACATGATGCGGTTTTCACTAAAATACAGAGCATCGACCCACCTTTCAATTGATGCATAAATCACAAAAATGATTTTTTTTTCAGTTTTTCGAGAAAATCATGGGCTAACCCATTGCCGAAAAAGTAGTATTTTCAAAACTATTTCCCACCCAATCAAAATGCACATCAAAAGAGAGGTATTTAAATGCTCTACCCACAACTGCAAACCAAAATGTTATACGATCTCTCTTTTCCGAAAAATTAGTCAAAAAGTAAAATTACAGAATTTCGACCCAGCTCATCACAAATTATCTTTCGGTTGCTCTATTTCCTCAACCAAGCCTCCAAACATGATGCGGTTTTCACTAAAATACAGAGCATCGACCCACCTTTCAATTGATGCATAAATCACAAAAATGATTTTTTTTCAGTTTTTCGAGAAAATCGTGGGCTAACCCATTGCCGAAAAAGTAGCATTTTCAAATCTATTTCCCACCCAATCAAAATGCACATCAAAAGAAAGGTATTTAAATGCTCTACCCACAACTGCAAACTAAAATGTTATACGATCGCTCGTTTCCTAAAAATTAGTCAAAAAGTAAAATTACAGAATTTCGACCCAGCTCATCACAAATTATCTTTCGGTTGCTCTATTTCCTCAACCAAGCCTCCAAACATGATGCGGTTTTCACTAAAATACAGAGCATCGACCCACCTTTCAATTGATGCATAAATCACAAAAATGATTTTTTTTCAGTTTTTCGAGAAAATCGTGGGCTAACCCATTGCCGAAAAAGTAGTATTTTCAAAACTATTTCCCACCCAATCAAAATGCACATCAAAAGAAAGGTATTTAAATGCTCTACCCACAACTGCAAACCAAAATGTTATACGATCGCTCGTTTCCGAAAAATTAGTCAAAAAGTAAAATTACAGAATTTAGACCCAGCTCATCACAAATTATCTTTCGGTTGCTCTATTTCCTCAACCAAGCCTCCAAACATGATGCGGTTTTCACTAAAATACAGAGCATCGACCCACCTTTCAATTGATGCATAAATCTCAAAAATGATTTTTTTTCAGTTTTTCGAGAAAATCGTGGGCTAACCCTTGCCGAAAAAAGTAGTATTTTCAAAACTATTTCCCACCCAATCAAAATGCACATCAAAAGAAAGGTATTTAAATGCTCTACCCACAACTGCAAACCAAAATGTTATACGATCGCTCGTTTCCGAAAAATTAGTCAAAAAGTAAAATTACAGAATTTCGACCCAGCTCATCACAAATTATCTTTCGGTTGCTCTATTTCCTCAACCAAGCCTCCAAACATGATGCGGTTGTCACTAAAATACAGAGCATCGACCCACCTTTCAATTGATGCATAAATCACAAAAATGATTTTTTTTTCAGTTTTTCGAGAAAATCGTGGGCTAACCCTTGCCGAAAAAAGTAGTATTTTCAAAACTATTTCCCACCCAATCAAAATGCACATCAAAAGAAAGGTATTTAAATGCTCTACCCACAACTGCAAACCAAAATGTTATACGATCGCTCGTTTCCGAAAAATTAGTCAAAAAGTAAAATTACAGAATTTCGACCCAGCTCATCACAAATTATCTTTCGGTTGCTCTATTTCCTCAACCAAGCCTCCAAACATGATGCGGTTTTCACTAAAATACAGAGCATCGACCCAATTTTTAATTGATGCATAAATCTCAATAATGATTTTTTTTTCAGTTTTTCGAGAAAATCGTGGGCTAACCCATTGCCGGAAAAGTAGTATTTTCAAAACTATTTCCCACCCAATCAAAATGCACATCAAAAGAAAGGTATTTAAATGCTCTACCCACAACTGCAAACCAAAATGTTATACGATCGCTCGTTTCCGAAAAATTAGTCAAAAAGTAAAATTACAGAATTTCGACCCAGCTCATCACAAATTATCTTTCGGTTGCTCTATTTCCTCAACCAAGCCTCCAAACATGATGCGGTTGTCACTAAAATACAGAGCATCGACCCACCTTTCAATTGATGCATAAATCACAAAAATGATTTTTTTTTTCAGTTTTTCGAGAAAATCGTGGGCTAACCCTTGCCGAAAAAAGTAGTATTTTCAAAACTATTTCCCACCCAATCAAAATGCACATCAAAAGAAAGGTATTTAAATGCTCTACCCACAACTGCAAACCAAAATGTTATACGATCGCTCGTTTCCGAAAAATTAGTCAAAAAGTAAAATTACAGAATTTCGACCCAGCTCATCACAAATTATCTTTCGGTTGCTCTATTTCCTCAACCAAGCCTCCAAACATGATGCGGTTTTCACTAAAATACAGAGCATCGACCCAATTTTTAATTGATGCATAAATCTCAATAATGATTTTTTTTTCAGTTTTTCGAGAAAATCGTGGGCTAACCCATTGCCGAAAAAGTAGTATTTCCAAAATTATTTCCCACCCAATCAAAATGCACATCAAAAGAAAGGGATTTAAATGCTCTACCCACAACTGCAAACCAAAATGTTATACGATCGCTCGTTTCCGAAAAATTAGTCAAAAAGTAAAATTACAGAATTTCGACCCAGCTCATCACAAATTATCTTTCGGTTGCTCTATTTCCTCAACCAAGCCTCCAAACATGATGCGGTTTTCACTAAAATACAGATCATCGACCCACCTTTCAATTGATGCATAAATCACAAAAATGATTTTTTTTCAGTTTTTGGAGAAAATCGTGGGCTAACCCTTGCCGAAAAAAGTAGTATTTTCAAAACTATTTCCCACCCAATCAAAATGCACATCAAAAGAAAGGTATTTAAATACTCTACCCTCAACTGCAAACCAAAATGTTATACGATCGCTCGTTTCCAAAAAATTAGTCAAAAAGTAAAATTACAGAATTTCGACCCAGCTCATCACAAATTATCTTTCGGTTGCTCTATTTCCTCAACCAAGCCTCCAAACATGATGCGGTTTTCACTAAAATACAGAGCATCGACCCACCTTTCAATTGATGCATAAATCACAAAAATGATTTATTTTCAGTTTTTCGAGAAAATCGTTTTTTTGCCGAAAAAAGTAATATTTTCAAAACTATTTCCCACCCAATCAAAATGCACATCAAAAGAAAGGTATTTAAATACTCTACCCACAACTGCAAACCAAAATGTTATACGATCGCTCGTTTACGAAAAATTAGTCAAAAAGTAAAATTACAGAATTTCGACCCAGCTCATCACAAATTATCTTTCGGTTGCTCTATTTCCTCAACCAAGCTCCAAACATGATGCGGTTTTCACTAAAATACAGAGCATCGACCCACCTTTCAGTTGATGCATTAATCACAAAAATGATTTTTTTCAGTTTTTCGAGAAAATCGTGGGCTAACCCATTGCCGAAAAAGTAGTATTTTCAAAACTATTTCCCACCCAATCAAAATGCACATCAAAAGAAAGGTATTTAAATGCTCTACCCACAACTGCAAACCAAAATGTTATACGATCGCTCGTTTCCGAAAAATTAGTCAAAAAGTAAAATTACAGAATTTCGACCCAGCTCATCACAAATTATCTTTCGGTTGCTCTATTTCCTCAACCAAGCCTCCAAACATGATGCGGTTTTCACTAAAATACAGAGCATCGACCCACCTTTCAATTGATGCATAAATCACAAAAATGATTTTTTTTCAGTTTTTCGAGAAAATCGTGGGCTAACCCTTGCCGAAAAAAGTAGTATTTTCAAAACTATTTCCCACCCAATCAAAATGCACATCAAAAGAAAGGTATTTAAATGCTCTACCCACAACTGCAAACCAAAATGTTATACGATCGCTCGTTTCCGAAAAATTAGTCAAAAAGTAAAATTACAGAATTTCGACCCAGCTCATCACAAATTATCTTTCGGTTGCTCTATTTCCTCAACCAAGCCTCCAAACATGATGCGGTTTTCACTAAAATACAGAGCATCGACCCACCTTTCAATTGATGCATAAATCACAAAAATGATTTTTTTTCAGTTTTTCGAGAAAATCGTGGGCTAACCCATTGCCGAAAAAGTAGCATTTTCAAATCTATTTCCCACCCAATCAAAATGCACATCAAAAGAAAGGTATTTAAATGCTCTACCCACAACTGCAAACCAAAATGTTATACGATCTCTCTTTTCCGAAAAATTAGTCAAAAAGTAAAATTACAGAATTTCGACCCAGCTCATCACAAATTATCTTTCGGTTGCTCTATTTCCTCAACCAAGCCTCCAAACATGATGCGGTTTTCACTAAAATACAGAGCATCGACCCACCTTTCAATTGATGCATAAATCACAAAAATGATTTTTTTTCAGTTTTTCGAGAAAATCGTGGGCTAACCCATTGCCGGAAAAGTAGTATTTTCAAAACTATTTCCCACCCAATCAAAATGCACATCAAAAGAAAGGTATTTAAATGCTCTACCCACAACTGCAAACCAAAATGTTATACGATCGCTCGTTTCCGAAAAATTAGTCAAAAAGTAAAATTACAGAATTTCGACCCAGCTCATCACAAATTATCTTTCGGTTGCTCTATTTCCTCAACCAAGCCTCCAAACATGATGCGGTTTTCACTAAAATAGAGAGCATCGACCCACCTTTCAATTGATGCATAAATCACAAAAATGATTTTTTTTCAGTTTTTCGAGAAAATCATGGGCTAACCCTTGCCGAAAAAGTAGTATTTTCAAAACTATTTCCCACCCAATCAAAATGCACATCAAAAGAAAGGTATTTAAATGCTCTACCCACAACTGCAAACCAAAATGTTATACGATCGCTCGTTTCCGAAAAATTAGTCAAAAAGTAAAATTACAGAATTTCGACCCAGCTCATCACAAATTATCTTTCGGTTGCTCTATTTCCTCAACCAAGCCTCCAAACATGATGCGGTTTTCACTAAAATACAGAGCATCGACCCACCTTTCAATTGATGCATAAATCACAAAAATGATTTTTTTTCAGTTTTTCGAGAAAATCGTGGGCTAACCCTTGCCGAAAAAAGTAGTATTTTCAAAACTATTTCCCACCCAATCAAAATGCACATCAAAAGAAAGGTATTTAAATGCTCTAACCCACAACTGCAAACCAAAATGTTATACGATCGCTCGTTTCCTAAAAATTAGTCAAAAAGTAAAATTACAGAATTTCGACCCAGCTCATCACAAATTATCTTTCGGTTGCTCTATTTCCTCAACCAAGCCTCCAAACATGATGCGGTTTTCACTAAAATACAGAGCATCGACCCACCTTTCAATTGATGCATAAATCACAAAAATGATTTTTTTTCAGTTTTTCGAGAAAATCGTGGGCTAACCCATTGCCGAAAAAGTAGTATTTTCAAAACTATTTCCCACCCAATCAAAATGCACATCAAAAGAAAGGTATTTAAATGCTCTACCCACAACTGCAAACCAAAATGTTATACGATCGCTCGTTTCCGAAAAATTAGTCAAAAAGTAAAATTACAGAATTTAGACCCAGCTCATCACAAATTATCTTTCGGTTGCTCTATTTCCTCAACCAAGCCTCCAAACATGATGCGGTTTTCACTAAAATACAGAGCATCGACCCACCTTTCAATTGATGCATAAATCACAAAAATGATTTTTTTTTCAGTTTTTCGAGAAAATCGTGGGCTAACCCTTGCCGAAAAAAGTAGTATTTTCAAAACTATTTCCCACCCAATCAAAATGCACATCAAAAGAAAGGTATTTAAATGCTCTACCCACAACTGCAAACCAAAATGTTATACGATCGCTCGTTTCCGAAAAATTAGTCAAAAAGTAAAATTACAGAATTTCGACCCAGCTCATCACAAATTATCTTTCGGTTGCTCTATTTCCTCAACCAAGCCTCCAAACATGATGCGGTTTTCACTAAAATACAGAGCATCGACCCACCTTTCAATTGATGCATAAATCACAAAAATGATTTTTTTTTTAGTTTTTCGAGAAAATCGTGGGCTAACCCTTGCCGAAAAAAGTAGTATTTTCAAAACTATTTCCCACCCAATCAAAATGCACATCAAAAGAAAGGTATTTAAATGCTCTACCCACAACTGCAAACCAAAATGTTATACGATCGCTCGTTTCCGAAAAATTAGTCAAAAAGTAAAATTACAGAATTTCGACCCAGCTCATCACAAATTATCTTTCGGTTGCTCTATTTCCTCAACCAAGCCTCCAAACATGATGCGGTTTTCACTAAAATACAGAGCATCGACCCACCTTTCAATTGATGCCTAAATCACAAAAATGATTTTTTTTCAGTTTTTCGAGAAAATCGTGGGCTACCCCTTGCCGAAAAAAGTAGTATTTTCAAAACTATTTCCCACCCAATCAAAATGCACATCAAAAGAAAGGTATTTAAATGCTCTACCCACAACTGCAAACCAAAATGTTATACGATCTCTCTTTTCCGAAAAATTAGTCAAAAAGTAAAATTACAGAATTTCGACCCAGCTCATCACAAATTATCTTTCGGTTGCTCTATTTCCTCAACCAAGCCTCCAAACATGATGCGGTTTTCACTAAAATACAGAGCATCGACCCACCTTTCAATTGATGCATAAATCACAAAAATGATTTTTTTTCAGTTTTTCGAGAAAATCGTGGGCTAACCCATTGCCGAAAAAAGTAGTATTTTCAAAACTATTTCCCACCCAATCAAAATGCACATAAAAAGAAAGGTATTTAAATGCTCTACCCACAACTGCAAACCAAAATGTTATACAATCGCTCGTTTCCGAAAAATTAGTCAAAAAGTAAAATTACAGAATTTCGACCCAGCTCATCACAAATTATCTTTCGGTTGCTCTATTTCCTCAACCAAGCCTCCAAACATGATGCGGTTTTCACTAAAATACAGAGCATCGACCCACCTTTCAATTGATGCATAAATCACATAAAATAATTTTTTTTCAGTTTTTCGAGAAAATCGTGGGCTAACCCTTGCCGAAAAAAGTAGTATTTTCAAAACTATTTCCCAACCAACCAAAATGCACATCAAAAGAAAGGTATTTAAATGCTCTACCCACAACTGCAAACCAAAATGTTATACGATCGCTCGTTTCCGAAAAATTAGTCAAAAAGTAAAATTACAGAATTTCGACCCAGCTCATCACAAATTATCTTTCGGTTGCTCTATTTCCTCAACCAAGCCTCCAAACATGATGCGGTTGTCACTAAAATACAGAGCATCGACCCACCTTTCAATTGATGCATAAATCTCAAAAATGATTTTTTTTCAGTTTTTCGAGAAAATCGTGGGCTTACCCTTGCCGAAAAAAGTAGTATTTTCAAAACTATTTCCCACCCAATCAAAATGCACATCAAAAGAAAGGTATTTAAATGCTCTACCCACAACTGCAAACCAAAATGTTATACAATCGCTCGTTTCCGAAAAATTAGTCAAAAAGTAAAATTACAGAATTTCGACCCAGCTCATCACAAATTATCTTTCGGTTGCTCTATTTCCTCAACCAAGCCTCCAAACATGATGAGGTTTTCACTAAAATACAGAGCATCGACCCACCTTTCAATTGATGCATAAATCTCAAAAATGATTTTTTTTCAGTTTTTCGAGAAAATCGTGGGCTAACCCTTGCCGAAAAAAGTAGTATTTTCAAAACTATTTCCCAACCAATCAAAATGCACATCAAAAGAAAGGTATTTAAATGCTCTACCCACAACTGCAAACCAAAATGTTATACGTTCGCTCGTTTCCGAAAAATTAGTCAAAAAGTAAAATTACAGAATTTAGACCCAGCTCATCACAAATTATCTTTCGGTTGCTCTATTTCCTCAACCAAGCCTCCAAACATGATGCGGTTTTCACTAAAATACAGAGCATCGACCCACCTTTCAATTGATGCATAAATCACAAAAATTATTTTTTTTCAGTTTTTCGAGAAAATCGTGGGCTAACCCTTGCCGAAAAAAGTAGTATTTTCAAAACTATTTCCCACCCAATCAAAATGCACATCAAAAGAAAGGTATTTAAATGCTCTACCCACAACTGCAAACCAAAATGTTATACGATCTCTCTTTTCCGAAAAATTAGTCAAAAAGTAAAATTACAGAATTTCGACCCAGCTCATCACAAATTATCTTTCGGTTGCTCTATTTCCTCAACCAAGCCTTCAAACATGATGCGGTTTTCACTAAAATACAGAGCTTCGACCCACCTTTCAATTGATGCATAAATCACAAAAATGATTTTTTTCAGTTTTTCGAGAAAATCGTGGGCTAACCCTTTCCGAAAAAAGTAGTATTTTCAAAACTATTTCCCACCCAATCAAAATGTACATCAAAAGAAAGGTATTTAACTGCTCTACCCACAACTGCAAACCAAAATGTTATACAATCGCTCGTTTCCGAAAAATTAGTCAAAAAGTAAAATTACAGAATTTCGACCCAGCTCATCACAAATTATCTTTCGGTTGCTCTATTTCCTCAACCAAGCCTCCAAACATGATGCGGTTGTCACTAAAATACAGAGCATCGACCCACCTTTCAATTGATGCATAAATCTCAAAAATGATTTTTTTTCAGTTTTTCGAGAAAATCGTGGGCTAACCCATTGCCGAAAAAGTAGTATTTTCAAAACTATTTCCCACCCAATCAAAATGCACATCAAAAGAAAGGTATTTAAATGCTCTACCCACAACTGCAAACCAAAATGTTATACGATCGCTCGTTTCCGAAAAATTAGTCAAAAAGTAAAATTACAGAATTTCGACCCAGCTCATCACAAATTATCTTTTGGTTGCTCTATTTCCTCAACCAAGCCTCCAAACATGATGCGGTTTTCACTAAAATACAGAGCATTGACCCACCTTTCAATTGATGCATAAATCACAAAAATGATTTTTTTTTCAGTTTTTCGAGAAAATCGTGGGCTAACCCTTGCCGAAAAAATTAGTATTTTCAAAACTATTTCCCACCCAATCAAAATGCACATCAAAAGAAAGGTATTTAAATGCTCTACCCACAACTGCAAACCAAAATGTTATACGATCGCTCGTTTCCGAAAAATTAGTCAAAAAGTAAAATTACAGAATTTCGACCCAGCTCATCACAAATTATCTTTCGGTTGCTCTATTTCCTCAACCAAGCCTCCAAACATGATGCGGTTTTCACTAAAATACAGAGCATCGACCCACCTTTCAATTGATGCATAAATCTCAAAAATGATTTTTTTTCAGTTTTTCGAGAAAATCGTGGGCTAACCCTTGCCGAAAAAAGTAGTATTTTCAAAACTATTTCCCACCCAATCAAAATGCACATCAAAAGAAAGGTATTTAAATGCTCTACCCACAACTGCAAACCAAAATGTTATACGATCGCTCGTTTCCGAAAAATTAGTCAAAAAGTAAAATTACAGAATTTCGACCCAGCTCATCACAAATTATCTTTCGGTTGCTCTATTTCCTCAACCAAGCCTCCAAACATGATGCGGTTTTCACTAAAGTACAGAGCATCGACCCACCTTTCAATTGATGCATAAATCACAAAAATGATTTTTTTTTCAGTTTTTCGAGAAAATCGTGGGCTAACCCTTGCCGAAAAAGTAGTATTTTCAAAACTATTTCCCACCCAATCAAAATGCACATCAAAAGAAAGGTATTTAAATGCTCTACCCACAACTGCAAACCAAAATGTTATACGATCTCTCTTTTCCGAAAAATTAGTCAAAAAGTAAAATTACAGAATTTCGACCCAGCTCATCACAAATTATCTTTCGGTTGCTCTATTTCCTCAACCAAGCCTCCAAACATGATGCGGTTTTCACTAAAATACAGAGCATCGACCCACCTTTCAATTGATGCATAAATCACAAAAATGATTTTTTTTTCAGTTTTTCGAGAAAATCGTGGGCTAACCCTTGCCGAAAAAAGTAGTATTTTCAAAACTATTTCCCACCCAATCAAAATGCACATCAAAAGAAAGGTATTTAAATGCTCTACCCACAACTGCAAAAAAAAATGTTATACGATCTCTCTTTTCCGAAAAATTAGTCAAAAAGTAAAATTACAGAATTTCGACCCAGCTCATCACAAATTATCTTTCGGTTGCTCTATTTCCTCAACAAAGCCTCCAAACATGATGCGGTTTTCACTAAAATACATACAGAGCATCGACCCACCTTTCAATTGATGCATAACCCTTGCCGAAAAAAGTAGTATTTTCAAAACTATTTCCCACCCAATCAAAATGCACATCAAAAGAAAGGTATTTAAATGCTCTACCCACAACTGCAAACCAAAATGTTATACGATCTCTCGTTTCCGAAAAATTAGTCAAAAAGTAAAATTACAGAATTTCGACCCAGCTCATCACAAATTATCTTTCGGTTGCTCTATTTCCTCAACCAAGCCTCCAAACATGATGCGGTTTTCACTAAAATACAGAGCATCGACCCACCTTTCAATTGATGCATAAATCTCAAAAATGATTTTTTTTCAGTTTTTCGAGAAAATCGTGGGCTAACCCTAGCCGAAAAAAGTAGTATTTTCAAAACTATTTCCCACCCAATCAAAATGCACATCAAAAGAAAGGTATTTAAATGCTCTACCCACAACTGCAAACCAAAATGTTATGCGATCTCTCTTTTCCGAAAAATTAGTCAAAAAGTAAAATTACAGAATTTCGACCCAGCTCATCACAAATTATCTTTCGGTTGCTCTATTTCCTCAACCAAGCCTCCAAACATGATGCGGTTTTCACTAAAATACAGAGCATCGACCCACCTTTCAATTGATGCATAAATCACACAAATGATTTTTTTTTCAGTTTTTCGAGAAAATCGTGGGGCTAACCCTTGCCGAAAAAAGTAGTATTTTCAAAACTATTTCCCACCCAATCAAAATGCACATCAAAAGAAAGGTATTTAAATGCTCTACCCACAGCTGCAAACCAAAATGTTATACGATCTCTCTTTTCCGAAAAATTAGTCAAAAAGTAAAATTACAGAATTTCGACCCAGCTCATCACAAATTATCTTTCGGTTGCTCTATTTCCTCAACCAAGCCTCCAAACATGATGCGGTTTTCACTAAAATACAGAGCATCGGCCCACCTTTCAATTGATGCATAAATCACAAAAATGATTTTTTTTTCAGTTTTTCGAGAAAATCGTGGGCTAACCCTTGCTGAAAAAAGTAGTATTTTCAAAACTATTTCCCACCCAATCAAAATGCACATCAAAAGAAAGGTATTTAAATGCTCTACCCACAACTGCAAACCAAAATGTTATACGATCTCTCTTTTCCGAAAAATTAGTCAAAAAGTAAAATTACAGAATTTCGACCCAGCTCATCACAAATTATCTTTCGGTTGCTCTATTTCCTCAACCAAGCCTCCAAACATGATGCGGTTTTCACTAAAATACAGAGCATCGACCCACCTTTCAATTGATGCATAAATCACAAAAATGATTTTTTTTCAGTTTTTCGAGAAAATCGTGGGCTAACCCTTGCCGAAAAAAGTAGTATTTTCAAAACTATTTCCCACCCAATCAAAATGCACATCAAAAGAAAGGTATTTAAATGCTCTACCCACAACTGCAAACCAAAATGTTATACGATCGCTCGTTTCCGAAAAATTATTCAAAAAGTAAAATTACAGAATTTCGACCCAGCTCATCACAAATTATCTTTCGGTTGCTCTATTTCCTCAACCAAGCCTCCAAACATGATGCGGTTTTCACTAAAATACAGAGCATCGACCCACCTTTCAATTGATGCATAAATCACAAAAATGATTTTTTTTCAGTTTTTCGAGAAAATCGTGGGCTAACCCTTGCCGAAAAAAGTAGTATTTTCAAAACTATTTCCCACCCAATCAAAATGCACATCAAAAGAAAGGTATTTAAATGCTCTACCCACAACTGCAAACCAAAATGTTATACGATCGCTCGTTTCCGCAAAATTAGTCAAAAAGTAAAATTACAGAATTTCGACCCAGCTCATCACAAATTATCTTTCGGTTGCTCTATTTCCTCAACCAAGCCTCCAAACATGATGCGGTTTTCACTAAAATACAGAGCATCGACCCACCTTTCAATTGATGCATAAATCACAAAAATGATTTTTTTTCAGTTTTTCGAGAAAATCGTGGGCTAACCCATTGCCGAAAAAAGTAGTATTTTCAAAACTATTTCCCACCCAATCAAAATGCACATCAAAAGAAAGGTATTTAAATGCTCTACCCACAACTGCAAACCAAAATGTTATACGATCGCTCGTTTCCGAAAAATTAGTCAAAAAGTAAAATTACAGAATTTCGACCCAGCTCATCACAAATTATCTTTCGGTTGCTCTATTTCCTCAACCAAGCCTCCAAACATGATGCGGTTTTCACTAAAATACAGAGCATCGACCCACCTTTCAATTGATGCATAAATCTCAAAAATGATTTTTTTTCAGTTTTTCGAGAAAATCGTGGGCTAACCCTTGCCGAAAAAAGTAGTATTTTCAAAACTATTTCCCAACCAATCAAAATGCACATCAAAAGAAAGGTATTTAAATGCTCTACCCACAACTGCAAACCAAAATGTTATACGATCTCTCGTTTCCGAAAAATTAGTCAAAAAGTAAAATTACAGAATTTCGACCCAGCTCATCACAAATTATCTTTCGGTTGCTCTATTTCCTCAACCAAGCCTCCAAACATGATGCGGTTTTCACTAAAATACAGAGCATCGACCCACCTTTCAATTGATGCATAAATCACAAAAATGATTTTTTTTCAGTTTTTCGAGAAAATCGTGGGCTAACCCTTGCCGAAAAAAGTAGTATTTTCAAAACTATTTCCCACCCAATCAAAATGCACATCAAAAGAAAGGTATTTAAATGCTCTACCCACAACTGCAAAAAAAAATGTTACACGATCTCTCTTTTCCGAAAAATTAGTCAAAAAGTAAAATTACAGAATTTCGACCCAGCTCATCACAATTTATCTTTCGGTTGCTCTATTTCCTCAACAAAGCCTCCAAACATGATGCGGTTTTCACTAAAATACAGAGCATCGACCCACCTTTCAATTGATGCATAAATCACAAAAATGATTTTTTTTTCAGTTTTTCGAGAAAATCGTGGGCTAACCCTTGCCGAAAAAAGTAGTATTTTCAAAACTATTTCCCACCCAATCAAAATGCACATCAAAAGAAAGGTATTTAAATGCTCTACCCACAACTGCAAACCAAAATGTTATACAATCGCTCGTTTCCGAAAAATTAGTCAAAAAGTAAAATTACAGAATTTCGACCCAGCTCATCACAAATTATCTTTCGGTTGCTCTATTTCCTCAACCAAGCCTCCAAACATGATGCGGTTGTCACTAAAATACAGAGCATCGACCCACCTTTCAATTGATGCATAAATCTCAAAAATGATTTTTTTTCAGTTTTTCGAGAAAATCGTGGGCTAACCCATTGCCGAAAAAGTAGTATTTTCAAAACTATTTCCCACCCAATCAAAATGCACATCAAAAGAAAGGTATTTAAATGCTCTACCCACAACTGCAAACCAAAATGTTATACGATCGCTCGTTTCCGAAAAATTAGTCAAAAAGTAAAATTACAGAATTTCGACCCAGCTCATCACAAATTATCTTTTGGTTGCTCTATTTCCTGGTAGTACCCGTGGCATGATGGTTAGTGCGTTGGACTGTCATGCAAGGGGTCTTGGGTTCAATCCCTGCCTGTGCCACCTAAATTTATAAAAATTAATTTTCGCGGGTACTGCCTCTTGCGAGGAATTGACAAATCCTTCAAGAGTAATTCTTGTCATGAAAAAGTGCTTTCTCAAACTAGCCGTTCGGATTCGGCCTAAAAATTGTAGGTCCCTTCCATTCCTGACAACAGTACTCGCACACAGGAATGGTTGAGAGTTGTAAGTCACTAGGCCCTGGTTCACAACGGACTGTTGCGCCACCCCATTTGATTTGCTCTATTTCCTCAACCAAGCCTCCAAACATGATGCGGTTTTCACTAAAATACAGAGCATTGACCCACCTTTCAATTGATGCATAAATCACAAAAATGATTTTTTTTTCAGTTTTTCGAGAAAATCGTGGGCTAACCCTTGCCGAAAAAAGTAGTATTTTCAAAACTATTTCCCACCCAATCAAAATGCACATCAAAAGAAAGGTATTTAAATGCTCTACCCACAACTGCAAACCAAAATGTTATACGATCGCTCGTTTCCGAAAAATTAGTCAAAAAGTAAAATTACAGAATTTCGACCCAGCTCATCACAAATTATCTTTCGGTTGCTCTATTTCCTCAACCAAGCCTCCAAACATGATGCGGTTTTCACTAAAATACAGAGCATCGGCCCACCTTTCAATTGATGCATAAATCACAAAAATGATTTTTTTTCAGTTTTTCGAGAAAATCGTGGGCTAACCCTTGCTGAAAAAAGTAGTATTTTCAAAACTATTTCCCACCCAATCAAAATGCACATCAAAAGAAAGGTATTTAAATGCTCTACCCACAACTGCAAACCAAAATGTTATACGATCTCTCTTTTCCGAAAAATTAGTCAAAAAGTAAAATTACAGAATTTCGACCCAGCTCATCACAAATTATCTTTCGGTTGCTCTATTTCCTCAACCAAGCCTCCAAACATGATGCGGTTTTCACTAAAATACAGAGCATCGACCCACCTTTCAATTGATGCATACATCACAAAAATGATTTTTTTTCAGTTTTTCGAGAAAATCGTGGGCTAACCCTTGCCGAAAAAAGTAGTATTTTCAAAACTATTTCCCACCCAATCAAAATGCACATCAAAAGAAAGGTATTTAAATGCTCTACCCACAACTGCAAACCAAAATGTTATACGATCGCTCGTTTCCGAAAAATTAGTCAAAAAGTAAAATTACAGAATTTCGACCCAGCTCATCACAAATTATCTTTCGGTTGCTCTATTTCCTCAACCAAGCCTCCAAACATGATGCGGTTTTCACTAAAATACAGAGCATCGACCCACCTTTCAATTGATGCATAAATCACAAAAATGATTTTTTTTCAGTTTTTCGAGAAAATCGTGGGCTAACCCTTGCCGAAAAAAGTAGTATTTTCAAAACTATTTCCCACCCAATCAAAATGCACATCAAAAGAAAGGTATTTAAATGCTCTACCCACAACTGCAAACCAAAATGTTATACGATCGCTCGTTTCCGAAAAATTAGTCAAAAAGTAAAATTACAGAATTTCGACCCAGCTCATCACAAATTATCTTTCGGTTGCTCTATTTCCTCAACCAAGCCTCCAAACATGATGCGGTTTTCACTAAAATACAGAGCATCGACCCACCTTTCAATTGATGCATAAATCACAAAAATGATTTTTTTTCAGTTTTTCGAGAAAATCGTGGGCTAACCCTTGCCGAAAAAAGTAGTATTTTCAAAACTATTTCCCACCCAATCAAAATGCACATCAAAAGAAAGGTATTTAAATGCTCTACCCACAACTGCAAACCAAAATGTTATACGATCGCTCGTTTCCGAAAAATTAGTCAAAAAGTAAAATTACAGAATTTCGACCCAGCTCATCACAAATTATCTTTCGGTTGCTCTATTTCCTCAACCAAGCCTCCAAACATGATGCGGTTTTCACTAAAATACAGAGCATCGACCCACCTTTCAATTGATGCATAAATCACAAAAATGATTTTTTTTCAGTTTTTCGAGAAAATCGTGGGCTAACCCTTGCCGAAAAAAGTAGTATTTTCAAAACTATTTCCCACCCAATCAAAATGCACATCAAAAGAAAGGTATTTAAATGCTCTACCCACAACTGCAAACCAAAATGTTATACGATCGCTCGTTTCCGAAAAATTAGTCAAAAAGTAAAATTACAGAATTTCGACCCAGCTCATCACAAATTATCTTTCGGTTGCTCTATTTCCTCAACCAAGCCTCCAAACATGATGCGGTTTTCACTAAAATACAGAGCATCGACCCACCTTTCAATTGATGCATAAATCACAAAAATGATTTTTTTTCAGTTTTTCGAGAAAATCGTGGGCTAACCCTTGCCGAAAAAAGTAGTATTTTCAAAACTATTTCCCACCCAATCAAAATGCACATCAAAAGAAAGGTATTTAAATGCTCTACCCACAACTGCAAACCAAAATGTTATACGATCGCTCGTTTCCGAAAAATTAGTCAAAAAGTAAAATTACAGAATTTCGACCCAGCTCATCACAAATTATCTTTCGGTTGCTCTATTTCCTCAACCAAGCCTCCAAACATGTGATGCGGTTTTCACTAAAATACAGAGCATCGACCCACCTTTCAATTGATGCATAAATCACAAAAATGATTTTTTTTCAGTTTTTCGAGAAAATCGTGGGCTAACCCTTGCCGAAAAAAGTAGTATTTTCAAAACTATTTCCCACCCAATCAAAATGCACATCAAAAGAAAGGTATTTAAATGCTCTACCCACAACTGCAAACCAAAATGTTATACGATCGCTCGTTTCCGAAAAATTAGTCAAAAAGTAAAATTACAGAATTTCGACCCAGCTCATCACAAATTATCTTTCGGTTGCTCTATTTCTTCAACCAAGCCTCCAAACATGATGCGGTTTTCACTAAAATACAGAGCATCGACCCACCTTTCAATTGATGCATAAATCACAAAAATGATTTTTTTTCAGTTTTTCGAGAAAATCGTGGGCTAACCCTTGCCGAAAAAAGTAGTATTTTCAAAACTATTTCCCACCCAATCAAAATGCACATCAAAAGAAAGGTATTTAAATGCTCTACCCACAACTGCAAACCAAAATGTTATACGATCGCTCGTTTCCGAAAAATTAGTCAAAAAGTAAAATTACAGAATTTCGACCCAGCTCATCACAAATTATCTTTCGGTTGCTCTATTTCCTCAACCAAGCCTCCAAACATGATGCGGTTTTCACTAAAATACAGAGCATCGATCCACCTTTCAATTGATGCATAAATCACAAAAATGATTTTTTTTCAGTTTTTCGAGAAAATCGTGGGCTAACCCTTGCCGAAAAAAGTAGTATTTTCAAAACTATTTCCCACCCAATCAAAATGCACATCAAAAGAAAGGTATTTAAATGCTCTACCCACAACTGCAAACCAAAATGTTATACGATCGCTCGTTTCCGAAAAATTAGTCAAAAAGTAAAATTACAGAATTTCGACCCAGCTCATCACAAATTATCTTTCGGTTGCTCTATTTCCTCAACCAAGCCTCCAAACCTGATGCGGTTTTCACTAAAATACAGAGCATCGACCCATCTTTCAATTGATGCATAAATCACAAAAATGATTTTTTTTCAGTTTTTCGAGAAAATCGTGGGCTAACCCTTGCCGAAAAAAGTAGTATTTTCAAAACTATTTCCCACCCAATCAAAATGCACATCAAAAGAAAGGTATTTAAATGCTCTACCCACAACTGCAAACCAAAATGTTATACGATCGCTCGTTTCCGAAAAATTAGTCAAAAAGTAAAATTACAGAATTTCGACCCAGCTCATCACAAATTATCTTTCGGTTGCTCTATTTCCTCAACCAAGCCTCCAAACATGATGCGGTTGTCACTAAAATACAGAGCATCGACCCACCTTTCAATTGATGCATAAATCACAAAAATGATTTTTTTTTCAGTTTTTCGAGAAAATCGTGGGCTAACCCTTGCCGAAAAAAGTAGTATTTTCAAAACTATTTCCCACCCAATCAAAATGCACATCAAAAGAAAGGTATTTAAATGCTCTACCCACAACTGCAAACCAAAATGTTATACGATCGCTCGTTTCCGAAAAATTAGTCAAAAAGTAAAATTACAGAATTTCGACCCAGCTCATCACAAATTATCTTTCGGTTGCTCTATTTCCTCAACCAAGCCTCCAAACATGATGCGGTTTTCACTAAAATACAGAGCATCGACCCACCTTTCAATTGATGCATAAATCACAAAAATGATTTTTTTCAGTTTTTCGAGAAAATCGTGGGCTAATCCTTGCCGAAAAAAGTAGTATTTTCAAAATTATTTCCCAACCAATCAAAATGCACATCAAAAGAAAGGTATTTAAATGCTCTACCCACAACTGCAAACCAAAATGTTATACGATCTCTCTTTTCCGAAAAATTAGTCAAAAAGTAAAATTACAGAATTTCGACCCAGCTCATCACAAATTATCTTTCGGTTGCTCTATTTCCTCAACCAAGCCTCCAAACATGATGCGGTTTTCACTAAAATACAGAGCATCGACCCACCTTTCAATTGATGCATAAATCACAAAAATGATTTTTTTTCAGCTTTTCGAGAAAATCGTGGGCTAACCCTTGCCGAAAAAAGTAGTATTTTCAAAACTATTTCCCATCCAATCAAAATGCACTTCAAAAGAAAGGTATTTAAATGCTCTACCCACAACTGCAAACCAAAATGTTATACGATCTCTCTTTTCCGAAAAATTAGTCAAAAAGTAAAATTACAGAATTTCGACCCAGCTCATCACAAATTATCTTTCGGTTGCTCTATTTCCTCAACCAAGCCTCCAAACATGATGCGGTTTTCACTAAAATACAGAGCATCGACCCACCTTTCAATTGATGCATAAATCACAAAAATGATTTTTTTCAGTTTTTCGAGAAAATCGTGGGCTAACCCTTGCTGAAAAAAGTAGTATTTTCAAAACTATTTCCCACCCAATCAAAATGCACATCAAAAGAAAGGTATTTAAATGCTCTACCCACAACTGCAAACCAAAATGTTATACGATCGCTCGTTTCCGAAAAATTAGTCAAAAAGTAAAATTACAGAATTTCGACCCAGCTCATCACAAATTATCTTTCAGTTGCTCTATTTCCTCAACCAAGCCTCCAAACATGATGCGGTTTTCACTAAAATACAGAGCATCGACCCACCTTTCAATTGATGCATAAATCACAAAAATGATTTTTTTTTCAGTTTTTCGAGAAAATCGTGGGCTAACCCTTGCCGAAAAAAGTAGTATTTTCAAAACTATTTCCCACCCAATCAAAATGCACATCAAAAGAAAGGTATTTAAATGCTCTACCCACAACTGCAAACCAAAATGTTATACGATCGCTCGTTTCCGAAAATTAGTCAAAAAGTAAAATTACAGAATTTCGACCCAGCTCATCACAAATTATCTTTCGGTTGCTCTATTTCCTCAACCAAGCCTCCAAACCTGATGCGGTTTTCACTAAAATACAGAGCATCGACCCACCTTTCAATTGATGCATAAATCACAAAAATGATTTTTTTTCAGTTTTTCGAGAAAATCGTGGGCTAACCCTTGCCGAAAAAAGTAGTATTTTCAAAACTATTTCCCACCCAATCAAAATGCACATCAAAAGAAAGGTATTTAAATGCTCTACCCACAACTGCAAACCAAAATGTTATACGATCGCTCGTTTCCGAAAAATTAGTCAAAAAGTAAAATTACAGAATTTCGACCCAGCTCATCACAAATTATCTTTCGGTTGCTCTATTTCCTCAACCAAGCCTCCAAACATGATGCGGTTGTCACTAAAATACAGAGCATCGACCCACCTTTCAATTGATGCATAAATCACAAAAATGATTTTTTTTTCAGTTTTTCGAGAAAATCGTGGGCTAACCCTTGCCGAAAAAAGTAGTATTTTCAAAACTATTTCCCACCCAATCAAAATGCACATCAAAAGAAAGGTATTTAAATGCTCTACCCACAACTGCAAACCAAAATGTTATACGATCGCTCGTTTCCGAAAAATTAGTCAAAAAGTAAAATTACAGAATTTCGACCCAGCTCATCACAAATTATCTTTCGGTTGCTCTATTTCCTCAACCAAGCCTCCAAACATGATGCGGTTTTCACTAAAATACAGAGCATCGACCCACCTTTCAATTGATGCATAAATCACAAAAATGATTTTTTTCAGTTTTTCGAGAAAATCGTGGGCTAATCCTTGCCGAAAAAAGTAGTATTTTCAAAATTATTTCCCAACCAATCAAAATGCACATCAAAAGAAAGGTATTTAAATGCTCTACCCACAACTGCAAACCAAAATGTTATACGATCGCTCGTTTCCGAAAAATTAGTCAAAAAGTAAAATTACAAAATTTCGACCCAGCTCATCACAAATTATCTTTCGGTTGCTCTATTTCCTCAACCAAGCCTCCAAACATGATGCGGTTTTCACTAAAATACAGAGCATCGACCCACCTTTCAATTGATGCATAAATCACAAAAATGATTTTTTTCAGTTTTTCGAGAAAATCGTGGGCTAACCCTTGCCGAAAAAAGTAGTATTTTCAAAATTATTTCCCAACCAATCAAAATGCACATCAAAAGAAAGGTATTTAAATGCTCTACCCACAACTGCAAACCAAAATGTTATACGATCGCTCGTTTCCGAAAAATTAATCAAAAAGTAAAATTACAGAATTTCGACCCAGCTCATCACAAATTATCTTTCGGTTGCTCTATTTCCTCAACCAAGCCTCCAAAAATGATGCGGTTGTCACTAAAATACAGAGTATCGACCCACCTTTCAATTGATGCATAAATCACAAAAATGATTTTTTTTCAGTTTTTCGAGAAAATCGTGGGCTAACCCTTGCCGAAAAAAGTAGTATTTTCAAAACTATTTCCCACCCAATCAAAATGCACATCAAAAGAAAGGTATTTAAATGATCTACCCACAACTGCAAACCAAAATGTTATACGATCGCTCGTTTCCGAAAAATTAGTCAAAAAGTAAAATTACAGAATTTCGACCCAGCTCATCACAAATTATCTTTCGGTTGCTCTATTTCCTCAACCAAGCCTCCAAACATGATGCGGTTTTCACTAAAATACAGAGCATCGACCCACCTTTCAATTGATGCATAAATCTCAAAAATGATTTTTTTTCAGTTTTTCGAGAAAATCGTGGGCTAACCCATTGCCGAAAAAGTAGTATTTTCAAAACTATTTCCCACCCAATCAAAATGCACATCAAAAGAAAGGTATTTAAATGCTCTACCCACAACTGCAAACCAAAATGTTATACGATCGCTTGTTTCCGAAAAATTAGTCAAAAAGTAAAATTACAGAATTTCGACCCAGCTCATCACAAATTATCTTTCGGTTGCTCTATTTCCTCAACCAAGCCTCCAAACATGATGCGGTTTTCACTAAAATACAGAGCATCGACCCACCTTTCAATTGATGCATAAATCACAAAAATGATTTTTTTTCAGTTTTTCGAGAAAATCGTGGGCTAACCCTTGCCGAAAAAAGTAGTATTTTCAAAATTATTTCCCAACCAATCAAAATGCACATCAAAAGAAAGGTATTTAAATGCTCTACCCACAACTGCAAACCAAAATGTTATACGATCGCTCGTTTCCGAAAAATTAGTCAAAAAGTAAAATTACAGAATTTCGACCCAGCTCATCACAAATTATCTTTCGGTTGCTCTATTTCCTCAACCAAGCCTCCAAACATGATGCGGTTGTCACTAAAATACAGAGCATCGACCCACCTTTCAATTGATGCATAAATCACAAAAATGATTTTTTTCAGTTTTTCGAGAAAATCGTGGGCTAACCCTTGCCGAAAAAAGTAGTATTTTCAAAACTATTTCCCACCCAATCAAAATGCACATCAAAAGAAAGGTATTTAAATGCTCTACCCACAACTGCAAACCAAAATGTTATACGAGCGCTCGTTTCCGAAAAATTAGTCAAAAAGTAAAATTACAGAATTTCGACCCAGCTCATCACAAATTATCTTTCGGTTGCTCTATTTCCTCAACCAAGCCTCCAAACATGATGCGGTTTTCACTAAAATACAGAGCATCGACCCACCTTTCAATTGATGCATAAATCACATAAATGATTTTTTTTCAGTTTTTCGAGAAAATCGTGGGCTAACCCTTGCCGAAAAAAGTAGTATTTTCAAAACTATTTCCCACCCAATCAAAATGCACATCAAAAGAAAGGTATTTAAATGCTCTACCCACAACTGCAAACCAAAATGTTATACGATCGCTCGTTTCCGAAAAATTAGTCAAAAAGTAAAATTACAGAATTTCGACCCAGCTCATCACAAATTATCTTTCGGTTGCTCTATTTCCTCAACCAAGCCTCCAAACAAATGATTTTTTTTCAGTTTTTCGAGAAAATCGTGGGCTAACCCTTGCCGAAAAAAGTAGTATTTTCAAAACTATTTCCCACCCAATCAAAATGCACATCAAAAGAAAGGTATTTAAATGATCTACCCACAACTGCAAACCAAAATGTTATACGATCGCTCGTTTCCGAAAAATTAGTCAAAAAGTAAAATTACAGAATTTCGACCCAGCTCATCACAAATTATCTTTCGGTTGCTCTATTTCCTCAACCAAGCCTCCAAACATGATGCGGTTTTCACTAAAATACAGAGCATCGACCCACCTTTCAATTGATGCATAAATCTCAAAAATGATTTTTTTTCAGTTTTTCGAGAAAATCGTGGGCTAACCCATTGCCGAAAAAGTAGTATTTTCAAAACTATTTCCCACCCAATCAAAATGCACATCAAAAGAAAGGTATTTAAATGCTCTACCCACAACTGCAAACCAAAATGTTATACGATCGCTTGTTTCCGAAAAATTAGTCAAAAAGTAAAATTACAGAATTTCGACCCAGCTCATCACAAATTATCTTTCGGTTGCTCTATTTCCTCAACCAAGCCTCCAAACATGATGCGGTTTTCACTAAAATACAGAGCATCGACCCACCTTTCAATTGATGCATAAATCACAAAAATGATTTTTTTTCAGTTTTTCGAGAAAATCGTGGGCTAACCCTTGCCGAAAAAAGTAGTATTTTCAAAATTATTTCCCAACCAATCAAAATGCACATCAAAAGAAAGGTATTTAAATGCTCTACCCACAACTGCAAACCAAAATGTTATACGATCGCTCGTTTCCGAAAAATTAGTCAAAAAGTAAAATTACAGAATTTCGACCCAGCTCATCACAAATTATCTTTCGGTTGCTCTATTTCCTCAACCAAGCCTCCAAACATGATGCGGTTGTCACTAAAATACAGAGCATCGACCCACCTTTCAATTGATGCATAAATCTCAAAAATGATTTTTTTTCAGTTTTTCGAGAAAATCGTGGGCTAACCCATTGCCGAAAAAGTAGTATTTTCAAAACTATTTCCCACCCAATCAAAATGCACATCAAAAGAAAGGTATTTAAATGCTCTACCCACAACTGCAAACCAAAATGTTATACAATCGCTCGTTTCCGAAAAATTAGTCAAAAAGTAAAATTACAGAATTTCGACCCAGCTCATCACAAATTATCTTTCGGTTGCTCTATTTCCTCAACCAAGCCTCCAAACATGATGCGGTTGTCACTAAAATACAGAGCATCGACCCACCTTTCAATTGATGCATAAATCACAAAAATGATTTTTTTCAGTTTTTCGAGAAAATCGTGGGCTAACCCTTGCCGAAAAAAGTAGTATTTTCAAAACTATTTCCCACCCAATCAAAATGCACATCAAAAGAAAGGTATTTAAATGCTCTACCCACAACTGCAAACCAAAATGTTATACGAGCGCTCGTTTCCGAAAAATTAGTCAAAAAGTAAAATTACAGAATTTCGACCCAGCTCATCACAAATTATCTTTCGGTTGCTCTATTTCCTCAACCAAGCCTCCAAACATGATGCGGTTTTCACTAAAATACAGAGCATCGACCCACCTTTCAATTGATGCATAAATCACATAAATGATTTTTTTTCAGTTTTTCGAGAAAATCGTGGGCTAACCCTTGCCGAAAAAAGTAGTATTTTCAAAACTATTTCCCACCCAATCAAAATGCACATCAAAAGAAAGGTATTTAAATGCTCTACCCACAACTGCAAACCAAAATGTTATACGATCGCTCGTTTCCGAAAAATTAGTCAAAAAGTAAAATTACAGAATTTCGACCCAGCTCATCACAAATTATCTTTCGGTTGCTCTATTTCCTCAACCAAGCCTCCACACATGATGCGGTTGTCACTAAAATACAGAGCATCGACCCACCTTTCAAAAGTAAAATTACAGAATTTCGACCCAGCTCATCACAAATTATCTTTCGGTTGCTCTATTTCCTCAACCAAGCCTCCAAACATGATGCGGTTTTCACTAAAATACAGAGCATCGACCCACCTTTCAATTGGTGCATAAATCACAAAAATGATTTTTTTTCAGTTTTTCGAGAAAATCGTGGGCTAACCCTTGCCGAAAAAAGTAGTATTTTCAAAACTATTTCCCACCCAATCAAAATGCACATCAAAAGAAAGGTATTTAAATGCTCTACCCACAACTGCAAACCAAAATGTTATACGATCGCTCGTTTCCGAAAAATTAGTCAAAAAGTAAAATTACAGAATTTCGACCCAGCTCATCACAAATTATCTTTCGGTTGCTCTATTTCCTCAACCAAGCCTCCAAACATGATGCGGTTTTCACTAAAATACAGAGCATCGACCCACCTTTCAATTGATGCATAAATCTCAAAAATTATTTTTTTTTTCAGTTTTTCGAGAAAATCGTGGGCTAACCCATTGCCGAAAAAGTAGTATTTTCAAAACTATTTCCCACCCAATCAAAATGCACATCAAAAGAAAGGTATTTAAATGCTCTACCCACAACTGCAAACCAAAATGTTATACGATCGCTTGTTTCCGAAAAATTAGTCAAAAAGTAAAATTACAGAATTTCGACCCAGCTCATCACAAATTATCTTTCGGTTGCTCTATTTCCTCAACCAAGCCTCCAAACATGATGCGGTTTTCACTAAAATACAGAGCATCGACCCACCTTTCAATTGATGCATAAATCACAAAAATGATTTTTTTTCAGTTTTTCGAGAAAATCGTGGGCTAACCCTTGCCGAAAAAAGTAGTATTTTCAAAATTATTTCCCAACCAATCAAAATGCACATCAAAAGCAAGGTATTTAAATGCTCTACCCACAACTGCAAACCAAAATGTTATACGATCGCTCGTTTCCGAAAAATTAGTCAAAAAGTAAAATTACAGAATTTCGACCCAGCTCATCACAAATTATCTTTCGGTTGCTCTATTTCCTCAACCAAGCCTCCAAACATGATGCGGTTGTCACTAAAATACAGAGCATCGACCCACCTTTCAATTGATGCATAAATCTCAAAAATGATTTTTTTTCAGTTTTTCGAGAAAATCGTGGGCTAACCCATTGCCGAAAAAGTAGTATTTTCAAAACTATTTCCCACCCAATCAAAATGCACATCAAAAGAAAGGTATTTAAATGCTCTACCCACAACTGCAAACCAAAATGTTATACAATCGCTCGTTTCCGAAAAATTAGTCAAAAAGTAAAATTACAGAATTTCGACCCAGCTCATCACAAATTATCTTTCGGTTGCTCTATTTCCTCAACAAAGCCTCCAAACATGATGCGGTTGTCACTAAAATACAGAGCATCGACCCACCTTTCAATTGATGCATAAATCTCAAAAATGATTTTTTTTTCAGTTTTTCGAGAAAATCGTGGGCTAACCCTTGCCGAAAAAAGTAGTATTTTCAAAACTATTTCCCACCCAATCAAAATGCACATCAAAAGAAAGGTATTTAAATGCTCTACCCACAACTGCAAACCAAAATGTTATACGATCGCTCGTTTCCGAAAAATTAGTCAAAAAGTAAAATTACAGAATTTCGACCCAGCTCATCACAAATTATCTTTCGGTTGCTCTATTTCCTCAACCAAGCCTCCAAACATGATGCGGTTTTCACTAAAATACAGAGCATCGACCCACCTTTCAATTGATGCATAAATCACAAAAATGATTTTTTTTCAGTTTTTCGAGAAAATCGTGGGCTAACCCTTGCCGAAAAAAGTAGTATTTTCAAAACTATTTCCCACCCAATCAAAATGCACATCAAAAGAAAGGTATTTAAATGCTCTACCCACAACTGCAAACCAAAATGTTATACGATCGCTCGTTTCCGAAAAATTAGTCAAAAAGTAAAATTACAGAATTTCGACCCAGCTCATCACAAATTATCTTTCGGTTGCTCTATTTCCTCAACCAAGCCTCCAAACATGATGCGGTTTTCACTAAAATACAGAGCATCGACCCACCTTTCAATTGATGCATAAATCACAAAAATGATTTTTTTTCAGTTTTTCGAGAAAATCGTGGGCTAACCCTTGCCGAAAAAAGTAGTATTTTCAAAACTATTTCCCACCCAATCAAAATGCACATCAAAAGAAAGGTATTTAAATGCTCTACCCACAACTGCAAACCAAAATGTTATACGATCGCTCGTTTCCGAAAAATTAGTCAAAAAGTAAAATTACAGAATTTCGACCCAGCTCATCACAAATTATCTTTCGGTTGCTCTATTTCCTCAACCAAGCCTCCAAACATGATGCGGTTTTCACTAAAATACAGAGCATCGACCCACCTTTCAATTGATGCATAAATCACAAAAATGATTTTTTTTCAGTTTTTCGAGAAAATCGTGGGCTAACCCTTGCCGAAAAAGTAGTATTTTCAAAACTATTTCCCACCCAATCAAAATGCACATCAAAAGAAAGGTATTTAAATGCTCTACCAACAACTGCAAACCAAAATGTTATACGATCGCTCGTTTAAGAAAAATTATTCAAAAAGTAAAATTACAGAATTTCGACCCAGCTCATCACAAATTATCTTTCGGTTGCTCTATTTCCTCAACCAAGCCTCCAAACATGATGCGGTTTTCACTAAAATACAGAGCATCGACCCACCTTTCAATTGATGCATAAATCTCAAAAATGATTTTTTTTCAGTTTTTCGAGAAAATCGTGGGCTAACCCTTGCCGAAAAAAGTAGTATTTTCAAAATTATTTCCCACCCAATCAAAATGCACATCAAAAGAAAGGTATTTAAATGCTCTACCCACAACTGCAAACCAAAATGTTATACGATCGCTCGTTTCCGAAAAATTAGTCAAAAAGTAAAATTACAGAATTTCGACCCAGCTCATCACAAATTATCTTTCGGTTGCTCTATTTCCTCAACCAAGCCTCCAAACATGATGCGGTTCAGAGCATCGACCCACCTTTCAATTGATGCATAAATCTCAAAAATGATTTTTTTTCAGTTTTTCGAGAAAATCGTGGGCTAACCCTTGCCGAAAAAAGTAGTATTTTCAAAACTATTTCCCACCCAATCAAAATGCACATCAAAAGAAAGGTATTTAAATGCTCTACCCACAACTGCAAACCAAAATGTTATACGATCGCTCGTTTCCGAAAAATTAGTCAAAAAGTAAAATTACAGAATTTCGACCCAACTCATCACAAATTATCTTTCGGTTGCTCTATTTCCTCAACCAAGCCTCCAAACATGATGCGGTTTTCAATAAAATACAGAGCATCGACCCACCTTTCAATTGATGCATAAATCACAAAAATGATTTTTTTTCAGTTTTTCGAGAAAATCGTGGGCTAACCCATTGCCGAAAAAGTAGCATTTTCAAATCTATTTCCCACCCAATCAAAATGCACATCAAAAGAAAGGTATTTAAATGCTCTACCCTCAACTGCAAACCAAAATGTTATACGATCGCTCGTTTCCGAAAAATTAGTCAAAAAGTAAAATTACAGAATTTCGACCCAGCTCATCACAAATTATCTTTCGGTTGCTCTATTTCCTCAACCAAGCCTCCAAACATGATGCGGTTTTCACTAAAATACAGAGCATCGACCCACCTTTCAATTGATGCATAAATCACAAAAATGATTTTTTTTCAGTTTTTCGAGAAAATCGTGGGCTAACCCATTGCCGAAAAAGTAGCATTTTCAAATCTATTTCCCACCCAATCAAAATGCACATCAAAAGAAAGGTATTTAAATGCTCTACCCACAACTGCAAACCAAAATGTTATACAATCGCTCGTTTCCCAAAAATTAGTCAAAAAGTAAAATTACAGAATTTCGACCCAGCTCATCACAAATTATCTTTCGGTTGCTCTATTTCCTCAACCAAGCCTCCAAACATGATGCGGTTGTCACTAAAATACAGAGCATCGACCCACCTTTCAATTGATGCATAAATCACAAAAATGATTTTTTTTCAGTTTTTCGAAAAAATCGTGGGCTAACCCTTGCCGAAAAAAGTAGTATTTTCAAAACTATTTCCCACCCAATCAAAATGCACATCAAAAGAAAGGTATTTAAATGCTCTACCAACAACTGCAAACCAAAATGTTATACGATCACTCGTTTCCGAAAAATTAGTCAAAAAGTAAAATTACAGAATTTCGACCCAGCTCATCACAAATTATCTTTCGGTTGCTTTATTTCCTCAACCAAGCCTCCAAACATGATGCGGTTTTCACTAAAATACAGAGCATCGACCCACCTTTCAATTGATGCATAAATCTCAAAAATGATTTTTTTTCAGTTTTTCGAGAAAATCGTGGGCTAACCCATTGCCGAAAAAGTAGCATTTTCAAATCTATTTCCCACCCAATCAAAATGCACATCAAAAGAAAGGTATTTAAATGCTCTACCCACATCTGCAAACCAAAATGTTATACGATCTCTCGTTTCCGAAAAATTAGTCAAAAAGTAAAATTACAGAATTTCGACCCAGCTCATCACAAATTATCTTTCGGTTGCTCTATTTCCTCAACCAAGCCTCCAAACATGATGCGGTTTTCACTAAAATACAGAGCATCGACCCACCTTTCAATTGATGCATAAATCTCAAAAATGATTTTTTTTCAGTTTTTCGAGAAAATCGTGGGCTAACCCATTGCCGAAAAAGTAGTATTTTCAAAACTATTTCCCACCCAATCAAAATACACATCAAAAGAAAGGTATTTAAATGCTCTACCCACAACTGAAAACCAAAATGTTATACGATCGCTCGTTTCCGAAAAATTAGTCAAAAAGTAAAATTACAGAATCAGCTCATCACAAATTATCTTTCGGTTGCTCTATTTCCTCAACCAAGCCTCCAAACATGATGCGGTTTTCACTAAAATACAGAGCATCGACCCACCCTTCAATTGATGCATAAATCTCAAAAATGATTTTTTTTCAGTTTTGCGAGAAAATCGTGGGCTAACCCATTGCCGAAAAAGTAGTATTTTCAAAACTATTTCCCACCCAATCAAAATGCACATCAAAAGAAAGGTATTTAAATGCTCTACCCACAACTGCAAACCAAAATGTTATACAATCGCTCGTTTCCGAAAAATTAGTCAAAAAGAAAAAAAAAAGAAAGGTATTTAAATGCTCTACCCACAACTGCAAACCAAAATGTTATACGATCTCTCGTTTCCGAAAAATTAGTCAAAAAGTAAAATTACAGAATTTCGACCCAGCTCATCACAAATTATCTTTCGGTTGCTCTATTTCCTCAACCAAGCCTCCAAACATGATGCGGTTTTCACTAAAATACAGAGCATCGACCCACCTTTCAATTGATGCATAAATCACAAAAATGATTTTTTTTCAGTTTTTCGAGAAAATCGTGGGCTAACCCATTGCCGAAAAAGTAGTATTTTCAAAACTATTTCCCACCCAATCAAAATACACATCAAAAGAAAGGTATTTAAATGCTCTACCCACAACTGCAAACCAAAATGTTATACGATCTCTCTTTTCCGAAAAATTAGTCAAAAAGTAAAATTACAGAATTTCGACCCAGCTCATCACAAATTATCTTTCGGTTGCTCTATTTCCTCAACCAAGCCTCCAAACATGATGCGGTTTTCACTAAAATAAATAGCATCGACCCACCTTTCAATTGATGCATAAATCACAAAAATGATTTTTTTTCAGTTTTTCGAGAAAATCGTGGGCTAACCCTTGCCGAAAAAAGTAGTATTTTCAAAACCATTTCCCACCCAATCAAAATGCACATCAAAAGAAAGGTATTTAAATGCTCTACCCACAACTGCAAACCAAAATGTTATACGATCTCTCTTTTCCGAAAAATTAGTCAAAAAGTAAAATTACAGAATTTCGACCCAGCTCATCACAAATTATCTTTCGGTTGCTCTATTTCCTCAACCAAGCCTCCAAACATGATGCGGTTTTCACTAAAATACAGAGCATCGACCCAGCTTTCAATTGATGCATAAATCACAAAAATGATTTTTTTTCAGTTTTTCGAGAAAATCGTGGGCTAACCCTTGCCGAAAAAAGTAGTATTTTCAAAACTATTTCCCACCCAATCAAAATGCACATCAAAAGAAAGGTATTTAAATGCTCTACCCACAACTGCAAACCAAAATGTTATACGATCGCTCGTTTCCGAAAAATTAGTCAAAAAGTAAAATTACAGAATTTCGACCCAGCTCATCACAAATTATCTTTCGGTTGCTCTATTTCCTCAACCAAGCCTCCAAACATGATGCGGTTTTCACTAAAATACAGAGCATCGACCCACCTTTCAATTGATGCATAAATCACAAAAATGATTTTTTTACAGTTTTTCGAGAAAATCGTGGGCTAACCCTTGCCGAAAAAAGTAGTATTTTCAAAACTATTTCCCACCCAATCAAAATGCACATCAAAAGAAAGGTATTTAAATGCTCTACCCACAACTGCAAACCAAAATGTTATACGATCGCTCGTTTCCGAAAAATTAGTCAAAAAGTAAAATTACAGAATTTCGACCCAGCTCATCACAAATTATCTTTCGGTTGCTCTATTTCCTCAACCAAGCCTCCAAACATGATGCGGTTTTCACTAAAATACAGAGCATCGACCCACCTTTCAATTGATGCATAAATCTCAAAAATGATTTTTTTTCAGTTTTTCGAGAAAATCGTGGGCTAACCCTTGCCGAAAAAAGTAGTATTTTCAAAACTATTTCCCACCCAATCAAAATGCACATCAAAAGAAAGGTATTTAAATGCTCTACCCACAACTGCAAACCAAAATGTTATACGATCGCTCGTTTCCGAAAAATTAGTCAAAAAGTAAAATTACAGAATTTCGACCCAGCTCATCACAAATTATCTTTCGGTTGCTCTATTTCCTCAACCAAGCCTCCAAACATGATGCGGTTTTCACTAAAATACAGAGCATCGACCCACCTTTCAATTGATGCATAAATCACAAAAATTATTTTTTTTTTCAGTTTTTCGAGAAAATCGTGGGCTAACCCTTGCCGAAAAAAGTAGTATTTTCAAAATTATTTCCCAACCAATCAAAATACGCAAAGTAGTAGTATTTTCAAAATTATTTCCCAACCAATCAAAATACACATCAAAAGAAAGGTATTTAAATGCTCTACCCACAACTGCAAACCAAAATGTTATACGATCGCTCGTTTCCGAAAAATTATTCAAAAAGTAAAATTACAGAATTTCGACCCAGCTCATCACAAATTATCTTTCGGTTGCTCTATTTCCTCAACCAAGCCTCCAAACATGATGCGGTTTTCACTAAAATACAGAGCATCGACCCACCTTTCAATTGATGCATAAATCTCAAAAATGATTTTTTTTCAGTTTTTCGAGAAAATCGTGGGCTAACCCTTGCCGAAAAAAGTAGTATTTTCAAAACTATTTCCCACCCAATCAAAATGCACATCAAAAGAAAGGTATTTAAATGCTCTACCCACAACTGCAAACCAAAATGTTATACGATCGCTCGTTTCCGAAAAATTAGTCAAAAAGTAAAATTACAGAATTTTGACCCAGCTCATCACAAATTATCTTTCGGTTGCTCTATTTCCTCAACCAAGCCTCCAAACATGATGCGGTTTTCACTAAAATACAGAGCATCGACCCACCTTTCAATTGATGCATAAATCTCAAAAATGATTTTTTTTCAGTTTTTCGAGAAAATCGTGGGCTAACCCTTGCCGAAAAAGTAGTATTTTCAAAACTATTTCCCACCCAATCAAAATGCACATCAAAAGAAAGGTATTTAAATGCTCTACCCACAACTGCAAACCAAAATGTTATACGATCTCTCTTTTCCGAAAAATTAGTCAAAAAGTAAAATTACAGAATTTCGACCCAGCTCATCACAAATTATCTTTCGGTTGCTCTATTTCCTCAACCAAGCCTCCAAACATGATGCGGTTTTCACTAAAATACAGAGCATCGACCCACCTTTCAATTGATGCATAAATCACAAAAATGATTTTTTTTTCAGTTTTTCGAGAAAATCGTGGGCTAACCCTTGCCGAAAAAAGTAGTATTTTCAAAATTATTTCCCAACCAATCAAAATACGCAAAGTAGTAGTATTTTCAAAATTATTTCCCAACCAATCAAAATACACATCAAAAGAAAGGTATTTAAATGCTCTACCCACAACTGCAAACCAAAATGTTATACGATCGCTCGTTTCCGAAAAATTATTCAAAAAGTAAAATTACAGAATTTCGACCCAGCTCATCACAAATTATCTTTCGGTTGCTCTATTTCCTCAACCAAGCCTCCAAACATGATGCGGTTTTCACTAAAATACAGAGCATCGACCCACCTTTCAATTGATGCATAAATCACAAAAATGATTTTTTTTTTCAGTTTTTCGAGAAAATCGTGGGCTAACCCTTGCCGAAAAAAGTAGTATTTTCAAAACTATTTCCCACCCAATCAAAATGCACATCAAAAGAAAGGTATTTAAATGCTCTACCCACAACTGCAAACCAAAATGTTATACGATCGCTCGTTTCCGAAAAATTAGTCAAAAAGTAAAATTACAGAATTTCGACCCAGCTCATCACAAATTATCTTTCGGTTGCTCTATTTCCTCAACCAAGCCTCCAAACATGATGCGGTTTTCACTAAAATACAGAGCATCGACCCACCTTTCAATTGATGCATAAATCACAAAAATGATTTTTTTTCAGTTTTTCGAGAAAATCGTGGGCTAACCCTTGCCGAAAAAAGTAGTATTTTCAAAACTATTTCCCACCCAATCAAAATGCACATCAAAAGAAAGGTATTTAAATGCTCTACCCACAACTGCAAACCAAAATGTTATACGATCTCTCTTTTCCGAAAAATTAGTCAAAAAGTAAAATTACAGAATTTCGACCCAGCTCATCACAAATTATGTTTCGGTTGTTCTATTTCCTCAACCAAGCCTCCAAACATGATGCGGTTTTCACTAAAATACAGAGCATCGACCCACCTTTCAATTGATGCATAAATCACAAAAATGATTTTTTTTCAGTTTTTCGAGAAAATCGTGGGCTAACCCTTGCCGAAAAAAGTAGTATTTTCAAAACTATTTCCCACCCAATCAAAATGCACATCAAAAGAAAGGTATTTAAATGCTCTACCCACAACTGCAAACCAAAATGTTATACGATCGCTCGTTTCCGAAAAATTAGTCAAAAAGTAAAATTACAGAATTTCGACCCAGCTCATCACAAATTATCTTTCGGTTGTTCTATTTCCTCAACCAAGCCTCCAAACATGATGCGGTTTTCACTAAAATACAGAGCATCGACCCACCTTTCAATTGATGCATAAATCACAAAAATGATTTTTTTTCAGTTTTTCGAGAAAATCGTGGGCTAACCCTTGCCGAAAAAAGTAGTATTTTCAAAACTATTTCCCACCCAATCAAAATGCACATCAAAAGAAAGGTATTTAAATGCTCTACCCACAACTGCAAACCAAAATGTTATACGATCGCTCGTTTCCGAAAAATTAGTCAAAAAGTTCTCAGCGTGTCGTCGTGGGGTACACTCGTGTCGGGAACATTTTTCCTGTTTTTTTTTCTACCTTTGCCTATAAAGTCTAATTAATAAATTCAAAATTATAAAATGTCTTGTGAAGCTTGTAAGCTCAAAGTTGAAAGAGGGGAGTTAAAGATTAAATGCACTGATTGCAATAAGTACTTTCATGCCAAATGTGTCAATTTGCAAGCTCTTGATCTTGAGAACATGAAAAAAAATAAATCACCATGGCAATGTAATGTGTGTCAATCAAAGAGACGAAATCCAGCGTCTTGTTCTCTTGCAGATTTGGCATCTCAAACGTCTCTTCCACCACCAGCGTCTCTACCGCTAAATCAAACAACATCATCGGCCACCACGCCAACCTCCTCCAACACAACCACCAGCCTACGACAAAAAGATCTAACAACAACAACAAAAATCACTTTGGAAATGGTGTATGCGAAAGTAATTGCCATCGAAAACTTTCAACAAAATCATCTAAATGCACTCACAACTAAAAATAAAGAGTGCGAGGCAAATATAAAAGCTTTGGAACGAAGGGTCAACAACCTCGAACAACAGCTATTAGCCAACTGCATTGATATTGTTAACGTTCCCTGTGACAATACAGAATCATCGAGCACTGACATCGCTCTAAAAATCTTTCGTGATGGACTGAATATTAACATCACTGAGGCAGATATCGACCACTGCTATATAAAAACAATACACCGAAGCAAAGCTTCGGACGATGGTTCTCCAAATTGCAATGCAACAACAGCAGAGGCGACGACGACGGCGGCGGCAGAGACAGTGGCAGCAGCAAAAAACACAAACAAAATTTTGCATGTGAAATTAGTCTCTCGTTATTTAAAAGAGAAAATATTAAAAGCAAATCATGAAAAAAAACACAAATTGAAAACATCCGTATGCAGTAACCGAGCTTTGGAGGAGAAAATGTACATCAACGAAAGCCTGTCATACAACACACGTCAACTATTTAAAACAGCAGCAGCAATTAAAGTTTCAAAAAATTATAAATTTCTGTGGACACGGAATGGGATCGTTTACATGCGTAAAAAAGAGGGGGATAACTTTATCAAAATAACAAGCTCTTCTGACCTTATTAAAGTGCAATGAGTTCTCAAAATTTTTCGAATCTCCATGTAAACATTCCATCCTACCATAATAATTTAATTGTATGTAATAATGACATTAATATTCCCAATTCTGAAGAATCTTTTTGCATTCACCAAAATATCCGAAGCTTGCGTCAAAACTTTAATGATTTGTTAGTTCATGTTCAATCTCTTGAAAAATTGCCATTGGTTATAATAGTTAGTGAAATCTGGATTTATGAATATGAAATAGGTCTATATAATATTGATGGATACACTTTGTATGCCAATTGTAACGAATCCTACGCTGCTGGTGGTATAGCAGCGTACATAAAAAGTGAGGTTGTGTGTGATCACTCAAAAATTGAATTTATCAGTGCAGATATCATACGAATAAAATTTACTTATAAAAATAATTGTTATGCAATTATCTGCATTTATCGTTTACATTCTTTTAGCAAAAGTTTTTTTATTGAAGAGTTTCATAATGTTTTGAATAATACCAAAGATAAAAATTTAATTGTTGCAGGTGATATAAATATTGATCTTTTGAATGAAAATGATAACGATACAAATTGTTATATGTCTTTGATGTCTTCATTTGGGTTAAAAAGTGTCATAAATGTGCCTACCCGAGTTACAAGTTCAAGTTCAAGTTGCCTTGATCATATTTTTGTGCGATTTTACAAAAATAACAAGTCAATCTTTTTTAGTGAAGTGCATGACTACAAAATAACTGATCACCGTTTATGTGTTTTAAAAGTTCGTGAGAACCATACTTCACAACAAATCGAGTTGGAAAAAATAAAATATGAAATAGATTTTGGTATTCTTCGTCAAAAACTAAGGTATGAATTTTGGGAAACTGCTTTATCTAAGAGCGATCCTTCTGAAGCGTATGATCAATTCATTTCCATATTAAGTAAACATTTAGAGAGTTCTAAAAAACTATTAAAATTGTCAAACAAAATAAAACTCTTGAAGCCTTGGATGACACATAGTTTGCTAAAGCAAATAAAACTTAAAAATGGCATCGCTAAAAAATGCAAAAGGCATCCACTTAACCTAAATTTAAAAAAATATTATTCTCAGCTCTGCAAACGTGTAAAAAAAAGCAACTTCTGAGGCACGCGATTCCTATTATAAAAACCGCTTAAATCAATATAGGGGCGATGTGAAAAAAGAATGGAGAGTTGTTAATTGTATTTTAGGTAAGCAACATAAACCAAATGAGATTTCAAACATTCTATGCAATAATGTTGTTACTTCTGATCCGAATATAATAGCGGGTAGTTTTAATGATTATTTTGTAAATATCACCGATGCTCTGAAACCTCCTGAACCAAACCACCTTTGCTGCAACTGCACCATCGCTGATAGCATAAAAAAAGACAAAATGGAAACTAATAGCTTCTACTTTCAAGAATTTTCCCCTGGAGAAATACATATGCAAATTCAAAGTTTACAAAATAAGAAATCTTGTACTAGTGATGGCATCTCTGCGGTTATCTTAAAAAAAGTATCTTGGGAAATTGTTGATATACTATGCTATATTTTCAACTTAAGTATAAGTTTTGGGAAGCTCCCTAATGCATTGAAGATTGCAGAAGTTATCCCAATTTTTAAAAAAGGAGATCATAAAAATATAGCTAATTATAGGCCTATCTCCCTGCTTCCTACGTTTTCCAAACTTTTTGAGAAGTTAATTAAAACACGCATGCTCTCATTTCTCGAAAAAATCAATTTTTTTTCCGAAGTTCAGTTTGGGTTTCGATCAGGTAGAAGTACGGAAGATGCTATTTTAAAAGTAAGTTGTGATTTATACAAGGGTATAAACGAAAGCCACTCAACGATGGCGCTGTTCATTGACATGACAAAGGCATTTGACATGGTCGATCATGAAATACTTTTAAGTAAGTTATATAATATTGGTTTTAGAGGTATAATATATGAATGGTTAAAATCATATTTGATTGGAAGGGAACAAAGAGTATTAATTAATAATGTTTTCAGTAATGTGCAAACATTAAAAAATGGTGTCCCACAGGGCTCTGTTTTAGGACCTTTACTTTTTTAAATCTACATTAACTCGCTGTTCCTTCAAGATTTTTCTGGAAATCTTATAGCCTTTGCAGATGATATAGCATTTACTTACACTGTTCCGACTTATTTTCAATGTCTTGCCAACTTAAATAAAGACTTACAATTACTAAGGGTGTGGTTTGCATATCATAAACTAATTGTTAGCGGTAAAACAAAAGTTATGTGTTTCAAGCTAACAGATGACTTTCCTAAGGATTTTGAGTTGTATTTCCACTCGTATGATTGTCAAAAATTCGTTTTACCCTTGCATGTATGTGGTAGATACAATTTTTTAAATAATAACCAGTGTTCCCCAAACTGTTTTCAAATTGAACGTGTTGACTCATTTAAATACTTAGGAATTATTTTCGACAGTAATCTAAACTGGAAATCTCATGTTAATTCACTTAGAAATTATATGAATCTTATTACGCGTAAGACTTATCTGTTAAGACCATTTTGCACTAAGAATGTTTTAACTATGATCTACTACGGACTTACTCAGTCTAAATTGCAATACGGTATAGTTAGTTGGGGGGGTACTTTTATGAGCACTTTTAGACCCATTTTAATTGCCCAAAAACATATAATTCGTATTATTTGTGGTAAAAATCAACGTACACACAGCTGGCCTCTTTTTTGCGAATTAAAGATACTTCCGTTGCGTCACCTGTATGTTTTTAAGGTCTTAAAAGAATTCTATCAACAAAGTGGTAATATTCCCAGCAGAAATTCTTCAATATACAATTTACGGGTCAACAATTTAGAACTTGTCAGCACTTTGATTGCACATAAAACACATTTTATGAACTTCTATCTAATGACATCGCGAACTACTTTCAACAATCTTCCATTTGGAATAAGAACAACAAACAATCTCAACTCTTAAGAAAAATTAAAGAATGGCTTTTCACCATGGACATGAGCGACATTGAATTGGTTTATAAAGTACGACAATAAATGCAAAAGGATTCTTTTATTTAAACCAATTTTTCAACTTTCTTTAAATTAATTTTGATATCTAAATTTTGTATTTTTGACTTGAATTAATTAAAAATTGCAGAAAAGAACAACTGAAAGTACCCCACATCAGTTTTTCTCTAGTATGCTTAATTTTAGCCGGCCACTCAACACTGACATACACATGTTACTGAATGGCTCAGATCTTATTCTTTTTTTAAAACTTATCTTCTTGAGTATCTAAAAATATTGTTATTATGTTATTCTGAAGTGAAAATTGAATAAAAAATGATTGAATTGAATTGAATTGAATTGAAAGTAAAATTACAGAATTTCGACCCAGCTCATCACAAATTATCTTTCGGTTGCTCTATTTCCTCAACCAAGCCTCCAAACATGATGCGGTTTTCACTAAAATACAGAGCATCGACCCACCTTTCAATTGATGCATAAATCACAAAAATGATTTTTTTTCAGTTTTTCGAGAAAATCGTGGGCTAAACCTTGCCGAAAAAAGTAGTATTTTCAAAACTATTTCCCACCCAATCAAAATGCACATCAAAAGAAAGGTATTTAAATGCTCTACCCACAACTGCAAACCAAAATGTTATACGATCGCTCGTTTCCGAAAAATTAGTCAAAAAGTAAAATTACAGAATTTCGACCCAGCTCATCACAAATTATCTTTCGGTTGCTCTATTTCCTCAACCAAGCCTCCAAACATGATGCGGTTTTCACTAAAATACAGAGCATCGACCCACCTTTCAATTGATGCATAAATCTCAAAAATGATTTTTTTTTCAGTTTTTCGAGAAAATCGTGGGCTAACCCTTGCCGAAAAAGTAGTATTTTCAAAACTATTTCCCACCCAATCAAAATGCACATCAAAAGAAAGGTATTTAAATGCTCTACCCTCAACTGCAAACCAAAATGTTATACGATCGCTCGTTTCCGAAAAATTAGTCAAAAAGTAAAATTACAGAATTTCGACCCAGCTCATCACAAATTATCTTTCGGTTGCTCTATTTCCTCAACCAAGCCTCCAAACATGATGCGGTTTTCACTAAAATACAGAGCATCGACCCACCTTTCAATTGATGCATAAATCACAAAAATGATTTTTTTTCAGTTTTTCGAGAAAATCGTGGGCTAACCCTTGCCGAAAAAAGTAGTATTTTCAAAACTATTTCCCACCCAATCAAAATGCACATCAAAAGAAAGGTATTTAAATGCTCTACCCACAACTGCAAACCAAAATGTTATACGATCGCTCGTTTCCGAAAAATTAGTCAAAAAGTAAAATTACAGAATTTCGACCCAGCTCATCACAAATTATCTTTCGGTTGCTCTATTTCCTCAACCAAGCCTCCAAACATGATGCGGTTTTCACTAAAATACAGAGCATCGACCCACCTTTCAATTGATGCATAAATCTCAAAAATGATTTTTTTTCAGTTTTTCGAGAAAATCGTGGGCTAACCCTTGCCGAAAAAAGTAGTATTTTCAAAACAATTTCCCACCCAATCAAAATGCACATCAAAAGAAAGGTATTTAAATGCTCTACCCACAACTGCAAACCAAAATGTTATACGATCGCTCGTTTCCGAAAAATTAGTCAAAAAGTAAAATTACAGAATTTCGACCCAGCTCATCACAAATTATCTTTCGGTTGCTCTATTTCCTCAACCAAGCCTCCAAACATGATGCGGTTTTCACTAAAATACAGAGCATCGACCCACCTTTCAATTGATGCATAAATCACAAAAATGATTTTTTTTTCAGTTTTTCGAGAAAATCGTGGGCTAACCCTTGCCGAAAAAAGTAGTATTTTCAAAATTATTTCCCAACCAATCAAAATACGCAAAGTAGTAGTATTTTCAAAATTATTTCCCAACCAATCAAAATACACATCAAAAGAAAGGTATTTAAATGCTCTACCCACAACTGCAAACCAAAATGTTATACGATCTCTCTTTTCCGAAAAATTATTCAAAAAGTAAAATTACAGAATTTCGACCCAGCTCATCACAAATTATCTTTCGGTTGCTCTATTTCCTCAACCAAGCCTCCAAACATGATGCGGTTTTCACTAAAATACAGAGCATCGACCCACCTTTCAATTGATGCATAAATCACAAAAATGATTTTTTTTCAGTTTTTCGAGAAAATCGTGGGCCGAAAAAAGTAGTATTTTCAAAACTATTTCCCACCCAATCAAAATGCACATCAAAAGAAAGGTATTTAAATGCTCTACCCACAACTGCAAACCAAAATGTTATACGATCTCTCTTTTCCGAAAAATTATTCAAAAAGTAAAATTACAGAATTTCGACCCAGCTCATCACAAATTATCTTTCGGTTGCTCTATTTCCTCAACCAAGCCTCCAAACATGATGCGGTTTTCACTAAAATACAGAGCATCGACCCACCTTTCAATTGATGCATAAATCACAAAAATGATTTTTTTTCAGTTTTTCGAGAAAATCGTGGGCTAACCCTTGCCGAAAAAAGTAGTATTTTCAAAACTATTTCCCACCCAATCAAAATGCACATCAAAAGAAAGGTATTTAAATGCTCTACCCACAACTGCAAACCAAAATGTTATACGATCGCTCGTTTCCGAAAAATTAGTCAAAAAGTAAAATTACAGAATTTCGACCCAGCTCATCACAAATTATCTTTCGGTTGCTCTATTTCCTCAACCAAGCCTCCAAACATGATGCGGTTTTCACTAAAATACAGAGCATCGACCCACCTTTCAATTGATGCATAAATCACAAAAATGATTTTTTTTCAGTTTTTCGAGAAAATCGTGGGCTAACCCTTGCCGAAAAAAGTAGTATTTTCAAAACTATTTCCCACCCAATCAAAATGCACATCAAAAGAAAGGTATTTAAATGCTCTACCCACAACTGCAAACCAAAATGTTATACGATCGCTCGTTTCCGAAAAATTAGTCAAAAAGTAAAATTACAGAATTTCGACCCAGCTCATCACAAATTATCTTTCGGTTGCTCTATTTCCTCAACCAAGCCTCCAAACATGATGCGGTTTTCACTAAAATACAGAGCATCGACCCACCTTTCAATTGATGCATAAATCTCAAAAATGATTTTTTTTCAGTTTTTCGAGAAAATCGTGGGCTAACCCTTGCCGAAAAAGTAGTATTTTCAAAACTATTTCCCACCCAATCAAAATGCACATCAAAAGAAAGGAATTTAAATGCTCTACCAACAACTGCAAACCAAAATGTTATACGATCGCTCGTTTCCGAAAAATTAGTCAAAAAGTAAAATTACAGAATTTCGACCCAGCTCATCACAAATTATCTTTCGGTTGCTCTATTTCCTCAACCAAGCCTCCAAACATGATGCGGTTTTCACTAAAATAAAGAGCATCGACCCACCTTTCAATTGATGCATAAATCACAAAAATGATTTTTTTTCAGTTTTTCGAGAAAATCGTGGGCTAACCCTTGCCGAAAAAAGTAGTATTTTCAAAACTATTTCCCACCCAATCAAAATGCACATCAAAAGAAAGGTATTTAAATGCTCTACCCACAACTGCAAACCAAAATGTTATACGATCGCTCGTTTCCGAAAAATTAGTCAAAAAGTAAAATTACAGAATTTCGACCCAGCTCATCACAAATTATCTTTCGGTTGCTCTATTTCCTCAACCAAGCCTCCAAACATGATGCGGTTTTCACTAAAATACAGAGCATCGACCCACCTTTCAATTGATGCATAAATCTCAAAAATGATTTTTTTTCAGTTTTTCGAGAAAATCGTGGGCTAACCCTTGCCGAAAAAAGTAGTATTTTCAAAACTATTTCCCACCCAATCAAAATGCACATCAAAAGAAAGGTATTTAAATGCTCTACCCACAACTGCAAACCAAAATGTTATACGATCGCTCGTTTCCGAAAAATTAGTCAAAAAGTAAAATTACAGAATTTCGACCCAGCTCATCACAAATTATCTTTCGGTTGCTCTATTTCCTCAACCAAGCCTCCAAACATGATGCGGTTTTCACTAAAATACAGAGCATCGACCCACCTTTCAATTGATGCATAAATCACAAAAATGATTTTTTTTTCAGTTTTTCGAGAAAATCGTGGGCTAACCCTTGCCGAAAAAAGTAGTATTTTCAAAATTATTTGACAACCAATCAAAATACGCAAAGTAGTAGTATTTTCAAAATTATTTCCCAACCAATCAAAATACACATCAAAAGAAAGGTATTTAAATGCTCTACCCACAACTGCAAACCAAAATGTTATACGATCGCTCGTTTCCGAAAAATTATTCAAAAAGTAAAATTACAGAATTTCGACCCAGCTCATCACAAATTATCTTTCGGTTTCTCTATTTCCTCAACCAAGCCTCCAAACATGATGCGGTTTTCACTAAAATACAGAGCATCGACCCAGCTTTCAATTGATGCATAAATCTCAAAAATGATTTTTTTTCAGTTTTTCGAGAAAATCGTGGGCTAACCCTTGCCGAAAAAAGTAGTATTTTCAAAACTATTTCCCACCCAATCAAAATGCACAGCAAAAGAAAGGTATTTAAATGCTCTACCCACAACTGCAAACCAAAATGTTATACGATCGCTCGTTTCCGAAAAATTAGTCAAAAAGTAAAATTACAGAATTTCGACCCAGCTCATCACAAATTATCTTTCGGTTGCTCTATTTCCTCAACCAAGCCTCCAAACATGATGCGGTTTTCACTAAAATACAGAGCATCGACCCACCTTTCAATTGATGCATAAATCACAAAAATGATTTTTTTTCAGTTTTTCGAGAAAATCGTGGGCCGAAAAAAGTAGTATTTTCAAAACTATTTCCCACCCAATCAAAATGCACATCAAAAGAAAGGTATTTAAATGCTCTACCCACAACTGCAAACCAAAATGTTATACGATCTCTCTTTTCCGAAAAATTATTCAAAAAGTAAAATTACAGAATTTCGACCCAGCTCATCACAAATTATCTTTCGGTTGCTCTATTTCCTCAACCAAGCCTCCAAACATGATGCGGTTTTCACTAAAATACAGAGCATCGACCCACCTTTCAATTGATGCATAAATCACAAAAATGATTTTTTTTCAGTTTTTCGAGAAAATCGTGGGCTAACCCTTGCCGAAAAAAGTAGTATTTTCAAAACTATTTCCCACCCAATCAAAATGCACATCAAAAGAAAGGTATTTAAATGCTCTACCCACAACTGCAAACCAAAATGTTATACGATCGCTCGTTTCCGAAAAATTAGTCAAAAAGTAAAATTACAGAATTTCGACCCAGCTCATCACAAATTATCTTTCGGTTGCTCTATTTCCTCAACCAAGCCTCCAAACATGATGCGGTTTTCACTAAAATACAGAGCATCGACCCACCTTTCAATTGATGCATAAATCACAAAAATGATTTTTTTTCAGTTTTTCGAGAAAATCGTGGGCTAACCCTTGCCGAAAAAAGTAGTATTTTCAAAACTATTTCCCACCCAATCAAAATGCACATCAAAAGAAAGGTATTTAAATGCTCTACCCACAACTGCAAACCAAAATGTTATACGATCGCTCGTTTCCGAAAAATTAGTCAAAAAGTAAAATTACAGAATTTCGACCCAGCTCATCACAAATTATCTTTCGGTTGCTCTATTTCCTCAACCAAGCCTCCAAACATGATGCGGTTTTCACTAAAATACAGAGCATCGACCCACCTTTCAATTGATGCATAAATCTCAAAAATGATTTTTTTTCAGTTTTTCGAGAAAATCGTGGGCTAACCCTTGCCGAAAAAGTAGTATTTTCAAAACTATTTCCCACCCAATCAAAATGCACATCAAAAGAAAGGAATTTAAATGCTCTACCAACAACTGCAAACCAAAATGTTATACGATCGCTCGTTTCCGAAAAATTAGTCAAAAAGTAAAATTACAGAATTTTGACCCAGCTCATCACAAATTATCTTTCGGTTGCTCTATTTCCTCAACCAAGCCTCCAAACATGATGGGGTTTTCACTAAAATACAGAGCATCGACCCACCTTTCAATTGATGCATAAATCACAAAAATGATTTTTTTCAGTTTTTCGAGAAAATCGTGGGCTAACCCTTGCCGAAAAAAGTAGTATTTTCAAAACTATTTCCCACCCAATCAAAATGCACATCAAAAGAAAGGTATTTAAATGCTCTACCCACAACTGCAAACCAAAATGTTATACGATCGCTCGTTTCCGAAAAATTAGTCAAAAAGTAAAATTACAGAATTTCGACCCAGCTCATCACAAATTATCTTTCGGTTGCTCTATTTCCTCAACCAAGCCTCCAAACATGATGCGGTTTTCACTAAAATACAGGGCATCGACCCACCTTTCGATTGATGCATAAATCACAAAAATGATTTTTTTTCAGTTTTTCGAGAAAATCGTGGGCTAACCCTTGCCGAAAAAAGTAGTATTTTCAAACTATTTCCCACCCAATCAAAATGCACATCAAAAGAAAGGTATTTAAATGCTCTACCCACAACTGCAAACCAAAATGTTATACGATCGCTCGTTTCCGAAAAATTAGTCAAAAAGTAAAATTACAGAATTTCGACCCAGCTCATCACAAATTATCTTTCGGTTGCTCTATTTCCTCAACCAAGCCTCCAAACATGATGCGGTTTTCACTAAAATACAGAGCATCGACCCACCTTTCAATTGATGCATAAATCACAAAAATGATTTTTTTTCAGTTTTTCGAGAAAATCGTGGGCTAACCCTTGCCGAAAAAAGTAGTATTTTCAAAACTATTTCCCACCCAATCAAAATGCACATCAAAAGAAAGGTATTTAAATGCTCTACCCACAACTGCAAACCAAAATGTTATACGATCGCTCGTTTCCGAAAAATTAGTCAAAAAGTAAAATTACAGAATTTCGACCCAGCTCATCACAAATTATCTTTCGGTTGCTCTATTTCCTCAACCAAGCCTCCAAACATGATGCGGTTTTCACTAAAATACAGAGCATCGACCCACCTTTCAATTGATGCATAAATCACAAAAATGATTTTTTTTTCAGTTTTTCGAGAAAATCGTGGGCTAACCCTTGCCGAAAAAGTAGTATTTTCAAAACTATTTCCCACCCAATCAAAATGCACATCAAAAGAAAGGAATTTAAATGCTCTACCAACAACTGCAAACCAAAATGTTATACGATCGCTCGTTTCCGAAAAATTAGTCAAAAAGTAAAATTACAGAATTTCGACCCAGCTCATCACAAATTATCTTTCGGTTGCTCTATTTCCTCAACCAAGCCTCCAAACATGATGGGGTTTTCACTAAAATACAGAGCATCGACCCACCTTTCAATTGATGCATAAATCACAAAAATGATTTTTTTCAGTTTTTCGAGAAAATCGTGGGCTAACCCTTGCCGAAAAAAGTAGTATTTTCAAAACTATTTCCCACCCAATCAAAATGCACATCAAAAGAAAGGTATTTAAATGCTCTACCCACAACTGCAAACCAAAATGTTATACGATCGCTCGTTTCCGAAAAATTAGTCAAAAAGTAAAATTACAGAATTTCGACCCAGCTCATCACAAATTATCTTTCGGTTGCTCTATTTCCTCAACCAAGCCTCCAAACATGATGCGGTTTTCACTAAAATACAGAGCATCGACCCACCTTTCAATTGATGCATAAATCTCAAAAATGATTTTTTTTCAGTTTTTCGAGAAAATCGTGGGCTAACCCTTGCCGAAAAAAGTAGTATTTTCAAACTATTTCCCACCCAATCAAAATGCACATCAAAAGAAAGGTATTTAAATGCTCTACCCACAACTGCAAACCAAAATGTTATACGATCGCTCGTTTCCGAAAAATTAGTCAAAAAGTAAAATTACAGAATTTCGACTCAGCTCATCACAAATTATCTTTCGGTTGCTCTATTTCCTCAACCAAGCCTCCAAACATGATGCGGTTTTCACTAAAATACAGAGCATCGACCCACCTTTCAATTGATGCATAAATCTCAAAAATGATTTTTTTTCAGTTTTTCGAGAAAATCGTGGGCTAACCCTTGCCGAAAAAGTAGTATTTTCAAAACTATTTCCCACCCAATCAAAATGCACATCAAAAGAAAGGTATTTAAATGCTCTACCCACAACTGCAAACCAAAATGTTATACGATCGCTCGTTTCCGAAAAATTAGTCAAAAAGTAAAATTACAGAATTTCGACCCAGCTCATCACAAATTATCTTTCGGTTGCTCTATTTCCTCAACCAAGCCTCCAAACATGATGCGGTTTTCACTAAAATACAGAGCATCGACCCACCTTTCAATTGATGCATAAATCACAAAAATGATTTTTTTTTCAGTTTTTCGAGAAAATCGTGGGCTAACCCTTGCCGAAAAAAGTAGTATTTTCAAAACTATTTCCCAACCAATCAAAATACACATCAAAAGAAAGGTATTTAAATGCTCTACCCACAACTGCAAACCAAAATGTTATACGATCGCTCGTTTCCGAAAAATTAGTCAAAAATTAAAATTACAGAATTTCGACCCAGCTCATCACAAATTATCTTTCGGTTGCTCTATTTCCTCAACCAAGCCTCCAAACATGATGTGGTTTTCACTAAAATACAGAGCATCGACCCACCTTTCAATTGATGCATAAATCACAAAAATGATTTTTTTCAGTTTTTCGAGAAAATCGTGGGCTAACCCTTGCCGAAAAAAGTAGTATTTTCAAAACTATTTCCCACCCAATCAAAATGCACATCAAAAGAAAGGTATTTAAATGCTCTACCAACAACTGCAAACCAAAATGTTATACGATCTCTCTTTTCCGAAAAATTAGTCAAAAAGTAAAATTACAGAATTTCGACCCAGCTCATCACAAATTATCTTTCGGTTGCTCTATTTCCTCAACCAAGCCTCCAAACATGATGCGGTTTTCACTAAAATACAGAGCATCGACCCACCTTTCAATTGATGCATAAATCACAAAAATGATTTTTTTTCAGTTTTTCGAGAAAATCGTGGGCTAACCCTTGCCGAAAAAAGTAGTATTTTCAAAATTATTTCCCAACCAATCAAAATACACATCAAAAGAAAGGTATTTAAATGCTCTACCCACAACTGCAAACCAAAATGTAATACGATCGCTCGTTTCCGAAAAATTAGTCAAAAAGTAAAATTACAGAATTTCGACCCAGCTCATCACAAATTATCTTTCGGTTGCTCTATTTCCTCAACCAAGCCTCCAAACATGATGCGGTTTTCACTAAAATACAGAACATCGACCCACCTTTCAATTGATGCATAAATCACAAAAATGATTTTTTTTCAGTTTTTCGAGAAAATCGTGGGCTAACCCTTGCCGAAAAAAGTAGTATTTTCAAAACTATTTCCCACCCAATCAAAATGCACATCAAAAGAAAGGTATTTAAATGCTCTACCCACAACTGCAAACCAAAATGTAATACGATTGCTCGTTTCCGAAAAATTAGTCAAAAAGTAAAATTACAGAATTTCGACCCAGCTCATCACAAATTATCTTTCGGTTGCTCTATTTCCTCAACCAAGCCTCCAAACATGATGCGGTTTTCACTAAAATACAGAGCATCGACCCACCTTTCAATTGATGCATAAATCACAAAAATGATTTTTTTTCAGTTTTTCGAGAAAATCGTGGGCTAACCCTTGCCGAAAAAAGTAGTATTTTCAAAACTATTTCCCACCCAATCAAAATGCACATCAAAAGAAAGGTATTTAAATGCTCTACCCACAACTGCAAACCAAAATGTTATACGATCTCTCTTTTCCGAAAAATTATTAAAAAAGTAAAATTACAGAATTTCGACCCAGCTCATCACAAATTATCTTTCGGTTGCTTTATTTCCTCAACCAAGCCTCCAAACATGATGCGGTTTTCACTAAAATACAGAGCATCGACCCACCTTTCAATTGATGCATAAATCACAAAAATGATTTTTTTTTCAGTTTTTCGAGAAAATCGTGGGCTAACCCTTGCCGAAAAAAGTAGTATTTTCAAAATTATTTCCCAACCAATCAAAATACGCAAAGTAGTAGTATTTTCAAAATTATTTCCCAACCAATCAAAATACACATCAAAAGAAAGGTATTTAAATGCTCTACCCACAACTGCAAACCAAAATGTTATACGATCGCTCGTTTCCGAAAAATTATTCAAAAAGTAAAATTACAGAATTTCGACCCAGCTCATCACAAATTATCTTTCGGTTGCTCTATTTCCTCAACCAAGCCTCCAAACATGATGCGGTTTTCACTAAAATACAGAGCATCGACCCAGCTTTCAATTGATGCATAAATCTCAAAAATGATTTTTTTTCAGTTTTTCGAGAAAATCGTGGGCTAACCCTTGCCGAAAAAAGTAGTATTTTCAAAACTATTTCCCACCCAATCAAAATGCACAGCAAAAGAAAGGTATTTAAATGCTCTACCCACAACTGCAAACCAAAATGTTATACGATCTCTCTTTTCCGAAAAATTAGTCAAAAAGTAAAATTACAGAATTTCGACCCAGCTCATCACAAATTATCTTTCGGTTGCTCTATTTCCTCAACCAAGCCTCCAAACATGATGCGGTTTTCACTAAAATACAGAGCATCGACCCAGCTTTCAATTGATGCATAAATCACAAAAATGATTTTTTTTCAGTTTTTCGAGAAAATCGTGGGCTAACCCTTGCCGAAAAAAGTAGTATTTTCAAAACTATTTCCCACCCAATCAAAATGCACATCAAAAGAAAGGTATTTAAATGCTCTACCCACAACTGCAAACCAAAATGTTATACGATCGCTCGTTTCCGAAAAATTAGTCAAAAAGTAAAATTACAGAATTTCGACCCAGCTCATCACAAATTATCTTTCGGTTGCTCTATTTCCTCAACCAAGCCTCCAAACATGATGCGGTTTTCACTAAAATACAGAGCATCGACCCACCTTTCAATTGATGCATAAATCTCAAAATTGATTTTTTTTCAGTTTTTCGAGAAAATCGTGGGCTAACCCATTGCCGAAAAAGTAGTATTTTCAAATCTATTTCCCACCCAATCAAAATGCACATCAAAAGAAAGGTATTTAAATGCTCTACCCACAACTGCAAACCAAAATGTTATACGATCGCTTGTTTTCGAAAAATTAGTCAAAAAGTAAAATTACAGAATTTCGACCCAGCTCATCACAAATTATCTTTCGGTTGCTCTATTTCCTCAACCAAGCCTCCAAACATGATGCAGTTTTCACTAAAATACAGAGCATCGACCCACCTTTCAATTGATGCATAAATCACAAAAATGATTTTTTTTCAGTTTTTCGAAAAAATCGTGGGCTAACCCTTGCCGAAAAAATTAGTATTTTCAAAACTATTTCCCACCCAATCAAAATGCACATCAAAAGAAAGGTATTTAAATGCTCTACCCACAACTGCAAACCAAAATGTTATACGATCGCTCGTTTCCGAAAAATTAGTCAAAAAGTAAAATTACAGAATTTCGACCCAGCTCATCACAAATTATCTTTCGGTTGCTCTATTTCCTCAACCAAGCCTCCAAACATGATGCGGTTTTCACTAAAATACAGAGCATCGACCCACCTTTCAATTGATGCATAAATCTCAAAAATGATTTTTTTTCAGTTTTTCGAGAAAATCGTGGGCTAACCCATTGCCGAAAAGTAGTATTTTCAAAACTATTTCCCACCCAATCAAAATGCACATCAAAAGAAAGGTATTTAAATGCTCTACCCACAACTGCAAACCAAAATGTTATACGATCGCTCGTTTCCGAAAAATTAGTCAAAAAGTAAAATTACAGAATTTCGACCCAGCTCATCACAAATTATCTTTCGGTTGCTCTATTTCCTCAACCAAGCCTCCAAACATGATGCGGTTTTCACTAAAATACAGAGCATCGACCCACCTTTCAATTGATGCATAAATCTCAAAAATGATTTTTTTTCAGTTTTTCGAGAAAATCGTGGGCTAACCCTTGCCGAAAAAAGTAGTATTTTCAAAACTATTTCCCACCCAATCAAAATGCACATCAAAAGAAAGGTATTTAAATGCTCTACCCACAACTGCAAACCAAAATGTTATACGATCGCTCGTTTCCGAAAAATTAGTCAAAAAGTAAAATTACAGAATTTCGACCCAGCTCATCACAAATTATCTTTCGGTTGCTCTATTTCCTCAACCAAGCTTCCAAACATGATGCGGTTTTCACTAAAATACAGAGCATCGACCCACCTTTCAATTGATGCATAAATCACAAAAATGATTTTTTTTCAGTTTTTCGAGAAAATCGTGGGCTAACCCTTGCCGAAAAAAGTAGTATTTTCAAAACTATTTCCCACCCAATCAAAATGCACATCAAAAGAAAGGTATTTAAATGCTCTACCCACAACTGCAAACCAAAATGTTATACGATCGCTCGTTTCCGAAAAATTAGTCAAAAAGTAAAATTACAGAATTTCGACCCAGCTCATCACAAATTATCTTTCGGTTGCTCTATTTCCTCAACCAAGCCTCCAAACATGATGCGGTTTTCACTAAAATACAGAGCATCGACCCACCTTTCAATTGATGCATAAATCACAAAAATGATTTTTTTTCAGTTTTTCGAGAAAATCGTGGGCCGAAAAAAGTAGTATTTTCAAAACTATTTCCCACCCAATCAAAATGCACATCAAAAGAAAGGTATTTAAATGCTCTACCCACAACTGCAAACCAAAATGTTATACGATCGCTCGTTTCCGAAAAATTAGTCAAAAGTAAAATTACAGAATTTCGACCCAGCTCATCACAAATTATCTTTCGGTTGCTCTATTTCCTCAACCAAGCCTCCAAACATGATGCGGTTTTCACTAAAATACAGAGCATCGACCCACCTTTCAATTGATGCATAAATCTCAAAATTGATTTTTTTTTCAGTTTTTCGAGAAAATCGTGGGCTAACCCATTGCCGAAAAAGTAGTATTTTCAAATCTATTTCCCACCCAATCAAAATGCACATCAAAAGAAAGGTATTTAAATGCTCTACCCACAACTGCAAACCAAAATGTTATACGATCGCTTGTTTTCGAAAAATTAGTCAAAAAGTAAAATTACAGAATTTCGACCCAGCTCATCACAAATTATCTTTCGGTTGCTCTATTTCCTCAACCAAGCCTCCAAACATGATGCAGTTTTCACTAAAATACAGAGCATCGACCCACCTTTCAATTGATGCATAAATCACAAAAATGATTTTTTTTCAGTTTTTCGAAAAAATCGTGGGCTAACCCTTGCCGAAAAAATTAGTATTTTCAAAACTATTTCCCACCCAATCAAAATGCACATCAAAAGAAAGGTATTTAAATGCTCTACCCACAACTGCAAACCAAAATGTTATACGATCGCTCGTTTCCGAAAAATTAGTCAAAAAGTAAAATTACAGAATTTCGACCCAGCTCATCACAAATTATCTTTCGGTTGCTCTATTTCCTCAACCAAGCCTCCAAACATGATGCGGTTTTCACTAAAATACAGAGCATCGACCCACCTTTCAATTGATGCATAAATCTCAAAAATGATTTTTTTTCAGTTTTTCGAGAAAATCGTGGGCTAACCCATTGCCGAAAAAGTAGTATTTTCAAAACTATTTCCCACCCAATCAAAATGCACATCAAAAGAAAGGTATTTAAATGCTCTACCCACAACTGCAAACCAAAATGTTATACGATCGCTCGTTTCCGAAAAATTAGTCAAAAAGTAAAATTACAGAATTTCGACCCAGCTCATCACAAATTATCTTTCGGTTGCTCTATTTCCTCAACCAAGCCTCCAAACATGATGCGGTTTTCACTAAAATACAGAGCATCGACCCACCTTTCAATTGATGCATAAATCTCAAAAATGATTTTTTTTCAGTTTTTCGAGAAAATCGTGGGCTAACCCTTGCCGAAAAAAGTAGTATTTTCAAACTATTTCCCACCCAATCAAAATGCACATCAAAAGAAAGGTATTTAAATGCTCTACCCACAACTGCAAACCAAAATGTTATACGATCGCTCGTTTCCGAAAAATTAGTCAAAAAGTAAAATTACAGAATTTCGACCCAGCTCATCACAAATTATCTTTCGGTTGCTCTATTTCCTCAACCAAGCTTCCAAACATGATGCGGTTTTCACTAAAATACAGAGCATCGACCCACCTTTCAATTGATGCATAAATCACAAAAATGATTTTTTTTCAGTTTTTCGAGAAAATCGTGGGCTAACCCTTGCCGAAAAAAGTAGTATTTTCAAAACTATTTCCCACCCAATCAAAATGCACATCAAAAGAAAGGTATTTAAATGCTCTACCCACAACTGCAAACCAAAATGTTATACGATCGCTCGTTTCCGAAAAATTAGTCAAAAAGTAAAATTACAGAATTTCGACCCAGCTCATCACAAATTATCTTTCGGTTGCTCTATTTCCTCAACCAAGCCTCCAAACATGATGCGGTTTTCACTAAAATACAGAGCATCGACCCACCTTTCAATTGATGCATAAATCACAAAAATGATTTTTTTTCAGTTTTTCGAGAAAATCGTGGGCCGAAAAAAGTAGTATTTTCAAAACTATTTCCCACCCAATCAAAATG
>NW_026605325.1:0-25839 GCF_945859685.1 Eupeodes corollae
TCCAATTTTGACGAGTCAAAGATTAGACTATTAAAAGTCTCGTGAAGTTGCCTCGTAGTCAGCCCTTTCAGGCTGCTTTAAATAAAATTGTTAAGCAGTCATTAAATTTTAAGCGAAAATGTTTGACAATTATTCAAACCAACTGTTACCCGTGGTTTTCCTACCGTAGTAAGAGAACATTATAGAGAGACATTCCAAAGATAAGTATTGTGTGTCTAATCCCGAGTCCATGGCAGTGTCTTTTTACAAAAAACTCCCTCATATCTTCTCTTATATTTCATCCAATATGTTTAAATTTATTTTCAAAACAGCATCGGTTCTTGGATGCTCGATATCGGATTTTAAATTCCCATATCCTGTTTTTAATAATGTTTAAGCATAGTTTTATAAGAAAAGCCTTATGATAGTCAACGATGATAGGTCCAAAAGTAGGAAGCACCTAATGATATGCTACAAATAAGTGTTGAACAAAAAATATATAAAGAAAATGTAATTATAAGTGTTATTGAGAGATTTGCTTAAATGAGCTGAGAATGAGATATTTTGTCGCAGTAAAATCAGCTTTTAACCATCTCCAGCCTCGTAACTACCTTCACACAGAAAATTATGTCATAATGTTGCGACGTGAAAAACGGACAAGCAAACAAACTAACAAACAAAATGACTTTCCCATTTATAATATAACAAAAAAGAATTCTTCATAAGTGAAAATTTTCAATTAAAAATGCAAAATAATATTTGGACTCGTGCTTTATTTTAATATTTTATTAATCTGAAAACAGCTAATATAAACTTTAAAATATAAACACTATTTCTAGTGATGCAATTCTTTGAAAATACAACAAAACTTAGTTTCATAAATGGATTTTTTTAAACAATTATTATCCTTTTTTAATACACCTCGAAAGTCTTCTATAGTCACAATAATCGGCATGATCCGAACTTTAATATCAGATATCAGCATTTTGAAACTTAAATATTTCCCCATTTATTCTTATCACGTCAATTTCAAATTTGATTTTTACTATCTTCCTCTTGTACTGTACGTACATTGTACACCCTTAAGCTACAGAGATAATCATTGAAATTTAATCCATTTTCACATTATTGTTTTGGGGGTAAAAATGTGTCACAAATTGGGGTAGCATTTTCACCCATAGAAAGTTGTATAATTTTTCGTTTATTTGTCGTTAGTTAGCTTTGACACATTTAATTTTGGCGTTGAATTTTTGCCGTTAATTTCGCAAATCACCATTGAAAAAAGTAAATGAAATTTCTTGGATTGAAAATTAAAATAACATAGATCTCATGAATACTTTGGCAGTACAAAACAAAACCTTTAAGAAAAAAGTTCATTATATAAATGTAAAAATATTTGTTTGTAATTTCTTTTATTAGATGTCTTGATAATAAGTGTTAAGGTCATTGGAATAATAGAAAGGATTTTCGTTGATTTTGATAAGAGATTTTATGAGACTCCTTAAAAAATAAAGGTAAAGAATAAACCAGCTTAAAGATTACTATCTCTCATTCTGATGGGAAAGCCTCATTTAAATGGCCAATCTATAAAATATATTCAAACGATAAAATTTGCAGCTAAGCAATTAGTTTTAGGGAATAGAATTTATTTAAGCTATGATGATTTATGTGCAGGACTTATCTGTTGGAATTTTGTTTAAATATTAACTCTGAATATAAGACAAAAGCTTGAGGTTCGACCCACAATAGGTATTAACTATACATTGATGGTCATTTGCGGTAAGCCCAATTGACATAAAGGTAGCTTTGAAGAGAATGTCGGTTAATAATTGAAGTTTGAGCTGATTTTTGTGCAGACAAAAACCAATTTAATGTGTCATGTTCGTGTTTCTTGGAAACAAAATAACTATCAATTAATTCTTTTTATTATTTAAAATGAAGCACTTTTATAGAAAAAAGACTTTATTTGTTCTCGAGATGAATAATCAACGTTTTCAAATTTTTAGTAGTGTTTTTAATTTTGTTTTCTTTTTATTAGTCGATTGATAGATATCCAGATAGATATCCAGTCCAAACTTATAGTTATTTTTTGTAAGAAAAACTGTTGATGCTGAAACTGCTCCAGGCATCAAGAACGTTCAAAGTTGGTCTTTTTGACAGATGCCACTTAATTCATTTTCAGTTTGGCTCAGTTTTCGATATTAAAAAGAATAGACATACTCCTGAACAATGTGCGCATTCATTAATAAAAAAGAGGCTCGGATGTGCATCACTAATAATTTCCCATCCCGTCTGTCGGTTAGCCACTTTAACAAAATATTCATAACAATATCTTGTGCTAGATAAAAAATTTGAAGTCAATATATTTCTTTGTCGTCCTTATACTTGAATCGAAAACCATTGCTTATCAGTTTTTTGTAGTTTTTTGTGTTTAAAAAAAAGTTTTCAGTTTTCAAAAATTTTCAAAAATTTATTAAATTTGAATATAATGAAATAGTTTGGTTTCAGAATGTCTTTCGTTCACAAGATTTTTATTTAAGAACTTATAGTTTCCAATTTCAATAGCATTTCTTTAATGTTTTTTTTTTTCTTATATAAACAAATACAGATTGAATTTTTGAAGTCCAAACCTCTATTTATTCACGACATTTCGGGAGTCGAACATAAGTTTTTACCAATTTTGGGTACTTTTTTTTTAAATTTTAATTTGTATGAAAAAAAACTGACAGTTTGATTTTTGTACAAATTTTACTGAATGTTAAAAACAATATTTTTATAAGATAAAATTAATTTAAAGCCAATATCTTCAATTTTTAAGAAGATATTTTTGTTGTTTTTTTTAAGGTTTTTGTTTTTAAAAACTGAAAATTCGATATTTCACCTTTTTTAAATTGCTATGGTAAAAAACTACACACTCAACTTGGAAAAGAGTAATGAACGGCCTCAAATGCTGCAATATGGGTTCGAAAACTGAGCCTGTCGAATGGAAATTATTGGAGGTAAACATAGTGGTTGTAGTATCCGTATTGTTATGATTAGTGCGTTGCGTAGGACTCTTATGCCAGAAGTCTTGGTTTCAACTCCTGACCTGACTGTGCCATTTAGTTTTTTTCTGTACGTCTCGCGAAGAATTGACAAATCATCCAAGAGTAATTCTTGCAATGAAAAGTGCTTCCTTAAATAAGTCGCTGGTCTTTAAACTGTAGGTGCCCTTCATCCCTGACAACATTATTCATACACATTAATGGTTGAGATTTGAAAGTCAATAGGCCCTAGTTTTGAACGGAAATCATTTTAAAAACCTAGTGTCAAACCCTTGTCTTTGTAATAAAGCTAAATTTTCGGCATAACTTCAAATAATATGAGTTTTAATCCTTCTTGAAAGCCATAAAGTCTAAAAAAACCATCCCTTATAAAATTATTTTGGATGTTATTTAATTTTACGTTTCAGGTGACAATTTTTCTTCAGTTTCTTGATCCTTTAAAAAGAATTGTGGGTTGGATGTTTGTTAATTCATAGCTAAAAAAATGTTGTCACTATTTGTTAAGATTGATATACTAGGGACCTTAAAAGGTCGCGAAGTGTCAAAACTTTCAATTTAAAAAAAACTGACCATAAAAACAATTTAATAGGGGAAGCAAATAAGTGCATTGGTGCAAAATCTTGTAAAAATTAACCTAGCTAAGAATACTCTTAACAATTCTTACGTCGGATTTATGTTAGAAATGGCTGATTTTAAAAATACCATTTTTTAAGACAAGAGTACTTTTTAGAGAATTTTTTAATTTCTCACAAGTGTAGGTATCCGTACAAAAAGTTTTAGGTAACTCATGGAAAGAATATAACCCCCAACTCTACCAAGCCAGTCCTACACACTAACTTACATGGGTTGGTTACTATATCTTACATAAAAGATTACCTAATATGCTTTAGAATATGATAAAGGTTTTGTAACATTCGAAATACAGTTGTCTTAAAATACCAATTTAACGAAATTGAGAAAAAACGCCTTTTGTCAAAAACAACTAAAATATTTGTTTTTCACAAAATTTAGAATTTGGAAAAACTTTAGTAATGTTTTAAATTATTTTCAGCCCCAGAAGAAGATGGAAGCCCATATATGAATTTTTTTTGTCAATACTACTCCTACGTTTATTAACCACTAAAAAATATTGTTCAATAACATTTTTTCGAATGCTGATATCCTTTCTTCGTTCAAAAAGTCTGTAATATTTTCAATACATAAAAAAGGCTCCTTCCTTGGACGTTACTGAAAATGTTGTCATGAGATGACCGTGGGTAGTATAAGTGTGGGCCAATTGCAGACTAAGATATATTTTAATCTTTTTCCATGAGCATTGGGTAGGAAAAATGATCCGTTGGGCGTTTGGATTAATTTAATATGAGAATAATGATGTAGAATACATTTTTCTATGATTGATCAGATTTCAACACTGATGGCAGAATCTTCTCTGAGTGGTTTCGAGCGAGTACTGGTATGAAACAAGGCTGTTCCCTCGGTGCTTTGCTGTTATCGTTGTTTATTGATGATATAGTAGATGCTCTACCTGGAGAAATAAGAATCGCTAATTTGAGTGTTAATGCTTTGTAATAAACTGATGATATTGTTAAACTCTAGATTGCAGTTAACGCGTTACTGAGGAAGCCAATAGTTTGCAAAGCTTACTAAATATATCATGGAAAAATGTTTTCTCAAGCAAGGGAATAATTCTCTCAACAATATATAGGTATAAAATATTAGATTTGGTGGTAAAATCAACTCTGTGGTATGCTTCTCAGGTTTGGGAATAGATGAGCAGGAGCCCATTCAAAAGCTACATAGAAATTTGATAAATATAACTCTTCAATTTGGAAATTAGACAACCAAAGATGTTTACTCAAGTTTAATCAAGTCACGAGCTGACTTCATACTTAAAATCTGCAGCAATTATCAAGAATCAAGAATTACAAAAAAAATGCTAGTTTAGGAACAAGGCTGGTGGTATGCAAAGGGTCCATCTATTGGTGAATCTTGTGGAGAGAAATTACATATTGACCTGAAAAATTTGAACAATTTGAAGAAAAAGTTTTATCGGATCATAAAAAAATGGGGACTTCACTCTAGATTTATTGCAAGAGCTCGTGAGGCTGACAGCAAAGTTTTATATAGCCATCTCAATTGTAACCTTAACAACAGAAACTACTTTTATGATTCACTAAGCTATAATTAAATATCTATGGTCTCCAGAGAAAGATGCAAGCTCACTGGCTAATATGGAAATAACAATAATGATATCTTTAATCAATTTTTCCAATCTGAAATCAAAGGAAGATTGTTTTCATGTCATTAGTAAATGTCTAATATTCAAGTCGCAAGGTCTAAATTTCTTCGGAAAACATTCATTTATTATACAAGAGACAATCCGAATTTTTATTGCATTCCACTGGAAAACTTTAAGAAATTTTTTGAAAGAAGTATACAAGTATAGAATGCTTATAATGACAGAATTCATTTTATTGCTCTTATAACTATAAGAGATTTATAATAACTTTCTAATAGCTATTAAATTCATAGAATTGTACATCTTTGTTAACTAATGAATACAAATAAATGTATTATTATTACTTAATTACTTATTTTCATACATTTTTTTCTGAGAGAAAGTGCAAATATGCATTTTCTTGAGAAGAAACCTTAATTAAGAGATTGACAATTTGAATTTCATTCCTGAAAGTCGCCATCAATTACAACTATTTTTCTTTTTGAAAGTATATAAATGGTCAAAGATTTTCTTAGTGTGTTTTATTAAATACAAAAACTTCTAAGATCTTAAAATTTGGATGTTCTAAAACTGAGATTTAAACACGAATTTTAAGTGTATAAGTGTTCCAACATTAAACTTGTGGCTTATTGAAACAGATAATCAATTTTGTATGTATATTAACTTAATATAAGGGCTTTAAATCTCTTGAGAACTGAAAAGTGAAAAGAGATTCTTCAAAGTATATTTTGTGAGTGCCACACTACAGTTTCTTCCCAACTTATTTGTTTGCCAATTGGTTTTTAATCAATGCACCTATTTCCTTAAATTCAACATTACTAGGTTCACGCAAAACAGCTGTTTCTTAGAATTTGTCTTCAGCATCAGCTCCGATTTACAGACTGAAAGCGATACTATTAACTGACTCCCGAAAATTGAGTTCGAAAATATACGTCAAAATAAAGCTAGAAAATTCTTGATAACAAATAATGTTTTATTTTCCTACGAAAAAATATAGCATTTTTTCTGTAAAGCTTTCTCATTGTCTAGGTTTTTGCATCTACATTTTTGAACCAAAACAACCCTCTAAACTATCAAATTTGGCATGTTTAAAATCCTGTTGGAATCTAGGATTGCTTTCAGGGTCTGGTCAAATTGAAATACTAAGACCATACCTTGCTGGATAACATTGTTCTTCATTAATCTACTCATAATAACTAAAGTTTTCATTATAGCTCTTTTAATATGTAAATGTTGTGCTGAGATACATATTATGTTATTAAAATTTAGTCAGCCTCCTTAAAAGCACATTAAAGAACATTTTTAAGCAGTGCCCGAAAACCCATCTTTATGTTAAGTGTGTAACCCCCCTGTAAAATACAATAGTTATTAAGATAAATCAATTTAATATCAAATTTAATTAATTTTCATGTAACTTTCATTTTCAAGTAAGCAGGTAAATAATTTTTTTAAATGTTTCTTTGAACTGTTTTTTTATTTCAAGCCAAATTTAAAATTTAAAAAAAAGAGGCTGGGATGCGACCCACACTGACACTGATAACTTTCCAATCCGTCTGTCGATTTGTCTTGCTTTAAAGTCAGTTGAATTATTCTATTATTCTAACAATTAAAAACTACCAACAGTATTTTGCATATATGATAAAGTAGTTTGATTTCAAAATCTATTTTCGTTAACGAGACTTTTGTTCAAAAAGTTATTTTAACCATTTCTTAAACATTTTTATTTCGTATACAATCTAATACAAATTGGATGAATGAAAACCACACTATTTTTGCGTAATTTTTTATAAAAAAAACTGTTGGATTTTTATGAAATATTACTGAATGTTTTTAATTTTTAAAAATATATTTGAGTCAAAAGTAAATTTGCATCAACTTTTAGAAATGGTTTTGTGTACGTTCTTATATGTTGTTAAGAAAAACTTTTAATTCGATTTTTCTAAAATTTTCAGTGAATGCTGAAAATAATATTTTAGTTTTTTTTCAGATTTTGATTGTTTGTAAAAAAAACTCTCAATTCCATTTTTTTAAATTTTACTGAATGTTGACAACAATATATTTTTTTAATATAGATTTTTTATTTTATTGGCAAAGATAAAGTTACAGAGTTTACAATATTTTTAAGTCATTGCACAGCACAGAGATATGATATCAAGTTTTATCTTATTACTGAAAAATAATAATTAGTTTTTAAACAGCATGTGTATATCTTAGTATTTGTAAGTTTGAAGGAAAAATTTGCAAAGAAAAACCTTCATTCGAATTTTGTTTATAATTATATCACAGATAGGTTATGCTTAGATTTAATAGAAACTAATTTCCGATGATTTATTTTATCAGTGAAAAAGTCTAATATATAAAATTTTCCTGTCACAGTGTTAGGTGTCATACTCCTCCGAAACAGCTTAACCAAATTCAATGAAATTTCGCATATTTATTCGTTAGGTCTAAGAATAAGTTTTTAACTATTTTTTATATTCCTAAGTGCTATGGTTTAATTGCATCAACATCGTACAAGATGCAACGATCTTGCAATGGTATTCAGTGACGCTATGTACAATGAAGCATTGATTGCTATTGAGGATCTTTGCATTTTCACTGCCAACTTACAACTCAGTCAATTCGGAATGCATTCACCAAATTGAAATTCATCTAATTTTATAGACACTGAATTAAATCGTGAACTACTCTAAAGCGTTGAACAGGGCATTGAAAGATATAAAAACAACGATAGACTATTTGGCAGCACTCTGTTCCTCCTATATCGACATTCAAATGAATGCAATTGAATGCACTATACAATAACCACACACTTGAACGCGACACCCAGCTGACTGCATGTCACCTGTCATCTTTTTGACAGCCAACATGACCGGCCATTAACATCCGTTGAAGAGTTTTTTAGTTCTCTTCTTGTATGGAACTTCGTGGGCTCTGGTCGTTCGGCAGCTGCAGTGGATGCAAGTTAATTTATTTTTAAGTGATTAGTTTTGTATACCTACTATTAAAATAAATATAATAATTATTTATTATAAAGTTAATGAATTAAGTGTTTCATTACACTCCTTTCAAGTGATTTCAGACAAAGACTTCCCGGATGTTAACGAATTAAATCTCAAGATGCAACATTTTTTATCAGGAGACTTGGTGTCATACAAGTCTATTGATATAATTTGTGATGCTACCGAAGCTGTAAATTATTAAAATGGGTTTTTGAACGTACTGGATCTACCAGTCATGCCACCGAATAATTTACAACTGAAGTTTGGATCTCAAGTAATTTTGCTTCGTAATTTAATTTGAACCCACCACGGTTGTGCAACGGCACGCGAAGCAAATAATATTGATTACTCTGTTGCATTTAAGGAGTTTAAATTGCTCTATACCTCTCCCACTTATAAACCATGTCCTTACACACTTAAAATAAATTATTTATTTCTAGCAAAATATTCTTTAGAAATTTTTTATATGACAAAGCAGCGTTTGTGGGGTCAGCTAGTAAATATATAAATAGATAGGCAAACAAACATAAATAAATACACAAATAAATAAATAAATAAATATATACATATATAAATCAGTAAAGGGAAACAAATTTTTAGACAAAATAAGTAGACAGTAGAATTAATATATAATTAAATTGGAAACATTAATTAATAAGTAAACAACAAATATATATAATGATGAATAAAAAAACAACATAAAAAAAATGGTAAGTAAAAAGATAATTAATAATACATAAATAACAAGATGTATGAGTAATGCAAGAAAAAAAAAAACCATATATTTGATAATTTATTAAATAAGAATTATAATTGAAGAGTTTTCACATAGTACACATTTTCTAAAAAAGTTTGTATTGATAATTTCAATTTTGTCTTTTTTAACACGTTTGCTCCCTCTATGTGCAAGGCTTGGGTTGAGAAATGTCAGGGGAGCTTGAACATCATTTTTAAAAATTTGTTTTGAAGAATTAGTATTTTTTTAATATGCATTATTGCACAATTATCCCATTCTGACGATCCATATAATAATATTGCTTGAAAAACGACTTTAAAAATAATGAGTTTATTGTGTTTCGTAAGTAATGACCTTCGGTTAATAAGCGGCTATAACATTTTTATGCCGACGTTTATTTTATTTGCTGTCATTTGTGTGTGCTCCTTAAAGGTCAACTTCTTTTCTAAGTAAATACCTAAATAAAGGATGATTTTTTTGAGGTTAGGATTTTCATGCATTAGTATTTGACAGATCACGCGGGATTTCAGACATGGTGTCAAAGAGAAAGATGCTCAGTATGCTTTGACATTTCATCATGAATAGACTTACTAACGAGCAACGTTTGCAAAATCATTGAATTTTATTACCAAAATCAGTGTTCGGTTCGAAATGTGTTTCGCGCTTTACGTCCGATTTATGGTCTACATAATCGACCAAGTGAGCAAACAATTAATGAGATTGTGACCAAGTTTCGCACTCAGTTTACTTTATTGGACATTAAACCAACCACACGAATGCGTACAGTGCGTACAGAAGAGAATATTGCGTCTGTTTCTGAGAGTGTTGCTGAAGACCGTGAAATGTCGATTCGTCGCCGTTTGCAGCAATTGGGTTTGTGTTATTCGACCACATGGAAGATTTTACGCAAAGATCTTGGTGTAAAACCGTATAAAATACAGCTCGTGCAAGAACTGAAGCCGAACGATCTGCCACAACGTCGAATTTTCAGTGAATGGGCCCTAGAAAAGTTGGCAGAAAATCCGCTTTTTTATCGACAAATTTTGTTCAGCGATGAGGCTCATTTCTGGTTGAATGGCTACGTAAATAAGCAAAATTGCCGCATTGGAGTGAAGAGCAACCAGAAGCCGTTCAAGAACTGCCCATGCATCCCGAAAAATGCACTGTTTGGTGTGGTTTGTACGCTGGTGGAATCATTGGACCGTATTTTTTCAAAGATGCTGTTGGACGCAACGTTACGGTGAATGGCGATCGCTATCGTTCAATGCTAACAAACTTTCTGTTGCCAAAAATGGAAGAACTGAACTTGGTTGACATGTGGTTTCAACAAGATGGCGCTACATGCCACACAGCTCGCGATTCTATGGCCATTTTGAGGGAAAACTTCGGAGAACAATTCATCTCAAGGAATGGACCGGTAAGTTGGCCACCAAGATCATACGATTTGACGCCTTTAGACTATTTTTTGTGGGGCTACGTCAAGTCTAAAGTCTACACAAATAAGCCAGCAACTATTCCAGCTTTGGAAGACAACATTTCCGAAGAAATTCGGGCTATTCCGGCCGAAATGCTCGAAAAAGTTACCCAAAATTGGATTTTTCGAATGGACCACCTAAGACGCAGCCGCGGTCAACATTTAAATGAAATTATCTTCAAAAAGTAGATGTCATGGACCAATCTAACGTTTCAAATAAAGAATCGATGAGATTTTGCAAATTTTATGCGTTTTTTTTTTTTTTTAAAGTTCTCAAGCTCTTAAAAAATCACCGTTTACTTGACAGAGTTGACTCAAGGTATATCACAATTCTTAAAAAAAATAATCCTTTCTTTTTCTGGTGCAAAATATATCTTGTTTTTTCCCAGCATTAATTTTAATTTTTCAATTTCAGTTTGAATATTTTTTATTCTATTGTCAGGACCTTCACCGGATAAGAATATCGCAATGTCATCTGCAAACATACCAAATTTACAATTTTGCAGGACTAGAAAATCGGAGATAAAAATATTTAACAAAGTAGGGGATAACACTGATCCTTGAGGAACGCCAGCAGGAATAGTTTTCGGGACTGAATTTCGTCCATTAAGTGAAACTATAAATTTATATCACTAAAGAAACTTTGTATAGGTTTAATCAAAAAGGTTGGACATTCATTTAAAATGAGTTTGTGTATGAATATATTGTGCCAAACAGCGTCAAAAGCTTATTCAACATCTAGCAAAACTAATAATGTTGTTTTTTTTCTCTAAATTTGTCTTTTATGTGTCTACAGATTCTTAGAACCTGGTTTGACTTGTTTTGTTCTTTCCAGATACCAAATTGCTGTATTGGAATGATATTCTTTTCATTCAAAAAAGATTTCAATTTGCAGCGAAATAATTTTTCAAAAATCTTACTTATTCTACTGAGTACGCTTATTGGGCTATAACTTAGTGGATCACAACGGGGTTTTCAAGATTTCAATATTGGAACAACTTTTGCCATCTTCCATTAAAGTGGAAAACAGGCGTTTGGCTCGTGCCACCTAACATTTGTCACGGGTACTGCCCCTTGCGAGGAATTGACAAATACTAGAGTAAGTCTTGTCATGAAAAGTGCTTTCTCAAATTAGCCGTTCGGAAACTGACAACATTACAACACACAGGAATGGTTAAGAATTGTAAGTCACTAGGCCCTGGTTCTTCATGGACTTTTGCACTCATTGGAAGTTCGTTAAGAAATTGATTTAGAATACCATCCATTCCAGGGGATTTTTTATTATTAATATTACGTATCAAATATTCAATGTCTTCAACAGAAATGAATTCCTCTGCAGATAAGCTTATTGAAGTTCTATTGAATGCAATGACAGACGTATTTACAAGGTTTCTTCAAATAGACTCTTTATAGAGGTTAATGGAGGTATTATGATTGCTAGCAAAAGTGTTTTGCAAGAGTATTTTCTTTGTCTTTGTCTTTGCTAGAAGTATGAACTGTCCCTGACGATTCAAGTGGTGGTATTTTAATATTTTTCCTTTTAATTATTTTATGTAACAAGGATGTAAGGAAATATGTAAGTTTTTTGTTCCATTCTATGTTCCTGAATTTTGATATCAATATATTTCCCAAGATAAAATGAGTTTGAATCAAATATCTTAAGTTTCTGAAAAGATATTTGAGTCGAAAGTCAATTTTTATCAACTTTAAGTAATGTTTTTTTTATAGGTTTTTATTTTTTATAAGAAAACTATTGGTTTGATTTTTATCAAAATTTTACTAAATGTTAAAAACAATATTTCTTATAAGATAAAATTATGTGGAAGCCATAATCTCAATTTTTTGACAAGATATTTGAGTCGAAAGTTAACTTTTAGTAATGTTTTTTAGCTTTTTATTTTTTTATAAAAAAAAACTGTCGATTCCATTTTTCTCAAAATTTTACCACATGTCAAAAACGTTATTTTTCGTTGCATACAATTATTATGGTTTTTTCTAAAAAAAAACCTCTGTTTGGTATCACGTTACAATATATGTAATAAAATTTAATTCAAGTCTCTAGCGTTATTGGTTCGTGAGATATTTAGGGTTAACCAAAATTTGCACCTGTTTTTTAAATTGCTATTATAAAAAAACCACCAACTCAATTTTTTGGGAGTCCTTTCTTCATCCTTCTGCATTATTATCTACATAATATGTTACAAAATTATTTTGAAGTCGATATTTTTACAGGTTCCTGAGCTATTGACCACGAATAAAACTTCCCGAACGTACGGACGTACGAACCTACACGCACGCACAGACATCTGTCTAAAAAATCTTTAATTTCGACTATAGGGACTTTGAAACGTCGATAAATGTCAAAACTTCTAATTAGACAAATCGGTCGATTACAATAACTTATATGGGAAGTTAAAAATATTATGCTCTAAGTTCTCATTTTATGTAAGTACAAAATTGAAGCTTTTAATACTTTAGAAAAAATTACATTTCAAGGAAAATATTGCTCTAAATTTATTTTGAATAATTTAAAATCAAAACTCAGTACTGCTTTATATTATTTATTTTATTCTTGAAGGTAAGAATTACAAGGGCCCACATGGCAAACCTTTCTAATTTGTGTATCTATCACAAAACCGTTTCCAAAATTCTTATGGAATACAGTAAATAAGACCTATAACCAGCTTGCTCATTAAAGGCTATAATTTATCTTATGTAAGTCCTTAATTGATTACATTTTTGTCAACAAAATATTGAGTTTAAGATGTGTGGCATAATTTTTGAAAATTATTTGAGTGCACAAAAATTTGGTAATTATTTTGTTACAATTTTCAAATAACAATAAATTTGCATTTAAAATGACAATACTCTTCCTAAAGCTTCTCTTTGTAGTCACTTTTGCTCCACAACTAAACAAATCCTTCACTATCAAATCAAACTTGATGAATTAACGTTACGATTCCTCTCGTAAATTTATTTCAATTGCTTTTTATCTACTACTATTAAGCCTCAAATGCCTTTAAATTCTTCTTTATTCTTACAAACCTCTACCCCCTCCCAAAAAAAAAATAAAAATTTGTATTCAATGCTTCTCTGCCAATAAAATACACATACATATATATTTATATATAGACTATACACAACATACCAGCAAAAAGATAAGAAAGTTTACCCCAACAAAACAAAAATCCTTACCAAGGACTATTTTATATGGTATAGGAGTATATATATAGGGTACAAATGATGAGCGATGATTATAATATGTGACAGTTATAAGACACAAAATAAACCTAACCTTTCACCACACATGATACAAAATATAAAAAGAAGAAGAAGACAACGACGAAGACTAAGACGAAGGAAAAATAAAAATAAGAAACAAATAAATGGTAGGATATCCTTTTTCTTTTACAATGGAATTTTAATTTCACATCCTCAAGAAAGAAAATTTTTGCAGAAAAACAGGAAAAGGGGGGTGGGGGGAGTAAAGACAGGCACAGATGCCCACAAGCATTCAAAATAGACCAAAAATCCAATAAAAATAAAATAAAAAAAAATAAACTTAAATCCATCACAAGGAACATGTGTTAACGTCATCGTCGTCGTCGTTGTAGTCGTAGTCTTATTTGTCCTGTAGTATACCGTCGTCGTAGTCGTCGTAGCTGTCTGTACAACCAAAAAGCACCACCGACACCGACCCCCAATGGAGAAAATCTTCTTTAATATTCATGTGAATGGGGGCATCTTTGCACTAAATGGATTCCATTCGTCCTTCAAGAGTACACAATATTCCTAAAATATGTACCTACATATATCCTTAAACACCAGACATGACCACATTCCTATATAGGTATATAAATTTATAGAGAATCCTGGTGTGCAGCATCACAGATATTTTATCAACTCAAGATTAAGAAAGGATCCTTTATGTCTATGGTATAGTAGTACGACACGACGACTACTAGTGTCCTGTCCTGAGCTCTCTCTTTCTTATATAACTAGGACTAGGTTACTATAACTATATTGTCCGTTAGATTTTCAACTATAAGGACACACTTACCCACAATTACACTGTATTATGCAGTAAAGACAGCTTCCAAAGTCCTTTATAATTGATGATAGAAATTAATCCTTCTGATTCACAATCACACACAGAAACACAAAACACAATGGTCCTTCTTAGCCCGAACCCGGCGTTTGCTTGAGCCAATGGAATTCCAAATTCTGGCTGCTTTTGGGTATTATCCTGTTGGAGCTAATATAAGGATGTGAACATAATCAACGTTGAGTAGCCCAATTTGTTTTCGATTTTTTTGTGTTGCTATCCTTGAATTAAAACCTAATCTCCGCACTTGAATTTATATTTCTTAATATTAATTTTATTGATCATTTATAATAATAAAGGGAAAGGCTTTAACGACACTGAACTTATTTAAGGATACACACAACTCAATTAAGTATTATTATTATTGGGATACAAAAAGCCTTTTGAATAAATACAAATTCAATTGAAATTATATATTTTATTAATTTGATCGCGATACTCCACCGCCACGGAACAGAGACACGTATCGCCACCGAGCCAATGATTCAACCACAAACCCGCCGCAAGGGATTCTCTCTCACTCTAGAGGACAAAAAGCAACACTAATCCACAAAAGGATTTTCGTATTTATATAGCTTGATAGGGATATAAATTACACTGCTGTTTTCCTGGGATACAAGGACTCGCTCAACGAACTTAACAAAAAAACTATCCAATTCCACAAAAACCAGACAATCCCGTCAATTGTCAATTCGAAAACTCATTTTTAATTATTAAACGTGTTTGCCCACCTGTGCAACTTTCCCAGATATCCATTAGTGGTGTCCACTCGGATGGTGCAGATATGCAAATCAAAGGATACAAAATCAGGATAGTCATTTATATGTAGGAACGAATAGGGAAAGGGGTCGGTATTGGCACTTTTAAGCCATGTCCATCATATACCTACGCACGCACAGAAACTAGGTGAAAGGATTCCGAACGGTATATCAGTAACAAGAACAACAAAAGCAAAATTAACGAACTAGTAAACACCAGAGAACGTAACAGTAATCAAAGCGAACAAGTGTCATACACGTTCAATTATCATCACTAAAGCATCACCCCTGTAGCATCATATGTGACACATCCTTGCGTTGTCCTTGCAAAAACACAGAAAACAAACCTTGCGAGAAGAACACAGTACGAGCTGCAAACAAAAATCAGAAACCCCGAATCAAGAACAAAAAGAGGATGCGACGATGTGATACTCTGCTATCGCGAAGGATACTCGTAGCTCGTATAGAAATTGCGAGCTATAAGCTTAAGAACCGAAGTCAAATGCTTCGTATGATTTGGTTTTGGTATTTTTCGGATTTGTTTAATTCGGACCGACGCGAAACGAACCGAACTGAACGCACTGAAAGCCAATTACCAACTGACAGCTGGAGAGGAGCACCGACTTAACGGTACAAATGCCAACAGACAGCAGAGACACAGAGACACACGGGAATCCGGGAGCAAGGCTGATACTGGCATTAGCACTCTGGCAATAGCACAAGCAAAGACACAGCACAGGCACTATAGCACTGTTACTGGTGCCGAGAAAAATGTATACGGTATGGATGATGCAGTGGGCAGTAGTTTCTGGCAATGGTTCGTTTGTGTGGTTACGTACTACTTTGCTTGCCACATCCACAGATGGCTTAGTTTTTTTTGTCTTTTTTTCTCTTCTCTGTTACAAGCAACATTCACTGAAATCCTGATGCCACAAACGATAATCGAGATAATAGTGACCAATCGTGAGAATCTATCTTGATATCACCCAGCAACATGTTGCCTTGGAACTTAGTTCTTATGGCAACATGGATTTCTGCGCAGGATCTGTCCTCTCTCTCTCTCCCGCTCTTTCTCTTTTATAGCAAAGCCTAAAGCTCCTTTAAGCTTCACGTTTCCTTAAGGACAATTTTTTCTTGTGATCTCTGATGACAGTTGAATATTTGGCGCTGGACTGGTAGGAACTGGGAACCACGAAATGTTGCCAGAAGAAAAAGTGACCGCGTTGGGCGCCACCCAGAAATTTACGTCAATTTAGATGCTTTGTTTTGATATTCTTTTTGGCTGTAAATTGGCCAGCTGAGAATTTTCTTCGGTGAATGTTGTTATTTTCTTTTTTCTTCCTTTTTTGGATGCTTCTACATCTACTTCTTCTCGGGTGATGGTGATGTTGGTTAGGGTTTTTGATATGGGGTGGTGGTGGCATTTGCTGTTGACTTTTGGGGGTTCTAGTTTATATGAGGCGAGGTCGGTTGGTCGTGCTTAGGAGTTTTTGTAATTGTTTTTCGGTATGAGAAGCAGGAAAATGGGTACCTATAGAAGGAAAAGGTTGTGACAGGGTGTGTTGTGTTGTTGTTGCTTGTTGTTGTTGTCGATGTATTTTGTTCTTTTTTTTTTGTTGTGTGTGTGTATTTAAGTTACCTGTCTCTAGGGATGGTTATAATGATTTGGTCAATTCTTTGACATCTAACACGTTTTGTAGAATCATCTCCGACATTTTTATGGGAAAAGGAAACCAGTCATAATGTTGCAATATTTTTTGAAAGGAAAAGGTGATTTTATGGTTGAGATTTTTGGTTTGGGTTTTTGTTCGTATTTTTTTTTCTTTTTGTGAAAGTTAATTAATGTAGAAGTTAAATGAAGGGTGGTGGCTTTTGTTCTCTTTAATTTGTTAACAGGCTTGAAGTTATACTTCCTATCACGATAATCTATTTATGGATACTCGTATTTAGTTCTTTTTTTCTTTCAATGAGACATTAAAAAGGTATAGAAAGATAAAAGAAAGGCGTTGAGGATGATTGATTTATTTTTCTAAAGAAATCTGAAAACACGCGATTGATCGAACGTATTTATCCAAAATATTTGCATCTATTTATATTTGAATTGTATTTACATCGTCGTAGTGCTAATACTTTTAGTTTTAGTCTAATTTTCAAAGCAAATGGTTTCATTTAATAAAGAAACTTAAGAAAAATTTTAACTTGGTTGAAATCAGATTACTTTAAAAGATGAAACTATCTATCTTTGTATACAATAATGCACTTTCGATTTTATAAGCAAATAACTGATTTAGCTTACTTTTCGTTTCAACTAAATCTTCTCCTGATTTCGAGAAACAATTTTTTTCGAGCTGGTTTTTTTGACGGCTGTCACTTGATTTTTACTTAGTTTGGTTTACTATTTCAAAATAAATAGACTTGTTCCTAAACAATGTAAATTGTGCAAATTTATTACCAAATTAATGAGACTTTGGGTGAGCGCATTATCTCACATCCTGGACCTATGGCGTGGCCTTTAAGAAAGTGCGATTTACTATTGCTGGGATATCCTTAGTAGATTTTAGATTTTTAGATAGATTTTTATTACTTTAAATTGTTAAATACCATAGCTTCGGTTACAAATATAAATTTGGTAATAAAAGTGTTTTGGCGTGGGCAATGCCGGCTTTTAGTTTGGCTAAAACAAAAATAAATGGTATTCGAACTCATTAAAAATGAAGCTTTATGTATAGACTTTTAGTTTAGTTAAAACAAAATTTAAGTTATTTAAAATAATAATATAACAATAAATAATATACAACAGTAATATATAATCGTAATTAGAAAAAAATGATACATAATTGTACTGTTTTTAATTTGAGTATTAAGAAAATTTAGTTCTAATCATTGCTATGATTGATTTCTCAAGATAATTTGATAGATTTTTCCAATTTTTACCAATTCAAATTGTCAAAGTGTGCTCCATAGTTAGAGTAGGTTTTCCAAAGTAGAGGGCTCTAATTTCTTTATAAACTGGGTATATTGGTAAAAAATAAAAAGTATCTTCTTTTGAATGCAAATTACAAAGGGTGCAATGTGTAGTGGATGCACCCTTATAAGGTGAGCCGTTTAAATTAAGTTGGTAACTTCTTGCTTTGCAAATTAACGAAATTTTCCTTGTACTATATTCATTACTTAAATAGTTATGTACGAGATCATGTTTCAAATCGGGGTAAATGACTCTGTTGAGGAAGTAGCGTTGAAGTTTTTCTACTTCTTCATGTGACTGATTTCCCATATTTGACAGCCGTAGCACATAACAAAGTGCATTATAGCATCAAATACCTTGTACTTAGCTGAGGCTGGTACAACTTTGCTGTTCATAACATCTTTCCATGACGCGATAATCATACTTTTCGATGCTATCAGTTTTTTTATCGAGATGTGAGGTTAACTTCATAGTTGATTTTCAAAGTATTTCAAGGTGTTTGTACACTGTCACAGTTTCAATGGCCACACCATTAAAGAACCACTTTTGAATAGATTTAAGTTTTGATTGTGTATTTCTTACAATCATTTCTTTAGATTTTTCAAGATTAACCGTTAATTTCCAGACTCATACAAAAATCAACTAGCTTATTTATTATAAGTTGTAAACTTTGGGGGCGATTCTGCTAAGAGAACAATGTCATCTGCATACATGAGTACCTTAACGTTTAGACCTGCAAAACTTATTCCAGAGGGTTGGTAGGTAGAAATGGCGATCTCAAGGCAACCTAGCCTGAGATCCAATTGTTTGACCTTTGATTGAAAGAGATAGATTTATAGAGAAGCTTCATAGCGATTATGTTAGAGCCATTTTGTCGCATTGAGAAAAAAGATTAGGTCTCTAATCTTTTTCTCAGATAGCTCATCAAATTCGTGAAAGAATGCTTTTCCAAAGTATTTCATTCTAGTGTTTGCCAAAGCAGGACATTTGCAGAGGAAATGGATTATCGTTTCATTTTCTCTTTGGTCAACAACCAAACAACTACGGCAAAAGGTGTTGTAAGAGATACCCAACTTCTCTGCATGAACTCCTATAGGCCAATGTCCGGTACAAACCGCAACAATCCTGGCTATGTCTTGCCTTGGCCTGCATAGAAGATCGTTTGTACGGGTTTTATTATAGGTGGGCCATATTTTCCTAGATATAATGCATTTGGGTAAATTGCTCCACCTTCGGTTTGATTCAGTTTGGTAGATAGAAAAGATTTTACCCTTCATAGCACCAAGAGGAATGTTATTCATTTCCGCAAGTGAGCTGTGAAGGGCCGATCCTTGCCTAGCTAGCTCGTCAGTCCGTTCATTTCCCACGATACCACTATGGTCCGGAACCCAGATCAGGGTGACACCGAGGTTAATATTCAGGCTCGCAAGCTCATCGCGACATTGCTGGACCAATTTAGATGAGGATATGGCCGAGTTAATGGCTTTCACAGCTGCCTGACTGTCTGTAAAGATAGCCGCATTTCCGTCTTGGTTTGGGCTTTGTTTAAGTATTTTACATGCCTCCCTTATTGCCAGCAGTTCAGACTGAAAAACGCTAGCAAAGTCAGGAAGCCTAAAGGATTTAGGTACTCAGAAAAGATCCCAGAACCAACTCCGCACTCCATCTTTGAGCCGTCAGTAAAGATGGTTGTGTCGAAACCTATCGACACGATGTCATCCTCCCAATCTTCTCTGGATGGGAAAATAACATTAAAACCCTTACTAAGGTTTAAAGTAGGAGTCTAGTAGTCAGTGTCTACTGAGATAATATCTGAGGGAATCAATTTCGATGTGTAGCTGTGACCATAAGGTTCTGACAACCAGCTGTTTGATTCCTTCAGCCTAATAGCACTGTAGGAAACTATGTATTTAATAAAAAGGTCGATTGGTAGAAGATCCAAAATAACATGTTAGGCGTCCGTTGGGCAAGTACGCATGGCCCCTGTGGTGCAAGCTGTTCTCTGAACCTTCTTTAGCTTATTAATGTTATAGGCTTTGCTAAGAGCAGGCCACCACACAATCGAACCATATGTTAAGATAGGGCGTACTACGGCTGTGTACGTCCATAAAATCATCTTCGACTGAAGTCCCCACTTTTTGCCGAAAGTTTTGCTGCAGGCGTAGAAGGCAACACAGGCCTTCTTAACCCGTACTTCAATATTTAGTTTCCAGTTTAGTTTAGGTTCGAGTATAACTCCCAAATATTTTGCACTGAAAGACAATGATAGGATTTGATCATTGAGTCGAGGTATCGTGAAGGGCGGTACTTTAGTTTTGGTGGTAAAGAGCAACAGTTCAGTTTTACTTTGGTTAACTCCTAGTCCACAACTTGTGGCCCAGTTGCTAACTTTCTTCAAAGCTGACCATGATTTCACTAATCACAGAGGTGTACTTTCCTGAAACTTACTTACTTACTTAAGGTGGCGCTACAGTCCTGTGTGAACTAGGGCCTCACCCAACAAACTTCTCCATCTAGCTCGGTCCCTAGCTAGATGTCTCCAGTTTCGCGCTCCAAGTTGGGTGAGGTCACCTTCCACTTGTGCGCGCAACCTGATCCGCGGTCTTCCTCTACTGCGCTGTCCTGTGGGTGTGGATTCGAAGACTTTCCGGGCCGGAGCATTGGTTTCCATGCGCTCTACGTGAGCCAGCCATCTTAGTCGTTGGACTTTTACTCTTCTTGCTAAGTCTACGTCGCTATACAGCCCGTACAGTTTGTCGTTCCATCTTCTCCTCCACTCCCCTTCGATGCATACGGGACCGTAGATCACACGAAGAACTTTTCTCTCGAAGCGACCCAAGGTGCTTTCATCCGCTTTTCTCATGGTCCATGCTTCTGCACCGTATAGCAGGACGGGGACGATAAGGGTCTTATATAGCAACACTTTGGTCCCTCGAGAGAGGACATTACTACTCAATTGCTTTCTTAGTCCAAAGAAACAGCGGTTAGCAAGAGTTATTCTGCGTTTGATCTCAGCGCTGGTGTTGTTTTCTGCGTTTACAGCGGAGCCTAGGTAGACGAAGTCCTTGACTACCTGAAAGGTACGTCTGTCGATTGTGACGTTTTGACCAAAACGTCGGTGTTGTATGTCCTTTCTAGACGACAGCATGTACTTTGTTTTGCCCTCATTAACCATTAAACCCATTTTTGCCGCCTCTGCCTCAATACTCACAAAAGCCCCATTGACATCACGCTGAGTTCTTCCGATTATGTCAATGTCATCAGCATATGCCAGTAATTAGACAGACTTTTGAAAGATAGTGCCTCTAATGTTGACGTGTGAGCTCTGCACTATTCTTTCAAGCACGATGTTAAAAAAATCGCATGACAGCGCATCACCTTGTCTAAAACCTTTTTTGACATCAAAAGGTTCTGTTAAGTTGTTTCCAACCTTTATGGAGCAGCGTGAATTCTCCATGGTCATCCTGCACAAACGGACGAGTTTGGCAGGGATGCCAAAACTAGACATGGCCCTATACAGCTCGTCCCTGTAGATGCTGTCATATGCGGCCTTGAAATCGATGAAAAGATGGTGGGTGTCGATTTGGTGCTCTTGAGTTTTTTCCAGGATCTGCCGTAATGTGAATATTTGATCAACTGTGGACTTTCCTGGTCTAAAACCACATAAGGACCTATCAGGTTGTTGACGATGGGCTTTAGACGTTCACATATTATGGCAGAGAAGATTTTATAGGCGATGTTAAGTAGACTTATTCCTCTATAGTTGGTGCAGTTTAGAGGGTCTCCTTTTTTCAGGATCGGGCAAACAATACTGATGTTCCATTCATCGGGCATGTTTTCTTCCGACCATATCTTACAGATAAGTTGGTGCATGCTCCTAACCAACTTATCTCCAGCTGCTTTAAAGAGCTCGGCATTCAAGCCATCTGCTCCAGCGGCTTTATTAGACTTCAACTTAGATATGGCAATCTTTACTTCGTCTAAGTCGGGAGGACGGGATTGTTGGCTTTCGTCGTCTATAACGAATGGGTCATCCTGCCTGACAGCGGGATTCAGTTCTTCGTCGCCTTTATACAGTCTGCAGAAGTGGTCCTTCCATATCCTCAGCATTGACTGCGGTTCCACTATGATGTTTCCACTTTCGTCTTTGCAGCCTTCGGTTCTAGGTTTATGTACCTGTGAATTTCGTTTCACCTGTTCATAAAACTTTCGAACCTCATTCCTTCTTTTATACCTCTCAACATCTTCGACCGCACGCTTCTCATGCCCTTTCTTTTTCCTTCTGAAAAGTCAGCGTTCCTCTCGCCTCTTCTGCTCATAGAGCTCACGAGCAGCTCTCGTCCTATTATGCAGCGCTGCTTTGCGTGCCTGTTGTTTGACTCATTTGCCTGCCGACATTCCTCATCAAACCAGGGGTTTCTTGTTGGTGGATGTTTAAAACCCAGCACATCAGAGGCGGCTTCTCTGATTGCATCTTGGCACGGTTGCCTGTTCGATACATTGTGTTGGCGGCAGAGAACTTCGAGAGAGGTTACTTGTCACTCGGTCGGAAAAGGATTTGGCGATCTCTGGCGATTGTAGCCGTTCGACGTTGTATCTTCTCCCAGCACCGCCCTGTTTTGCCTTGGGTCTGGAAATCCGAAGTGCTACCCTGGCTACAACGAGGTAGTGGTCCGAGTCGATGTTAGCTCCTCGGAAAGTTCGTACATCCATAATGCTGGAAGCGTGTCTGGCGTCGATCGCAATATGGTCAATCTGGTTGACGGTAGATTGATCTGGAGAAGTCCAAGTTCCTTTGTGGATGTTGAGGTGTGGAAAACGCGTACTGGCTACCATGACGCTTCGCCCCGCAGCAAAATCTATGAGCCTGAATCCATTGTCGGAAGTGTTGTCGTGCAGGCTGTTTTTCCCGATTATTCCACCAAAGATGTCTTCCCTTCCTAGCTTGGCATTAAAATCGCCCAGGACTATTTTAATATCGTAGCTAGGGCACTGCTCATATGTTTTGTCTAAGAGCTTGAAGAACATATCTTTGGTGTTGTCGTCTTTCTCTTCTGTGGGGGCGTGCGCGCATATCAGGCTAATGTTGCCGAATTTAGCCTTGATGCGTATGGTCATGAGGCGCTCATTGATGAACCTATAGCTCAAGACTTCTTGCTTAAGTCTGGCTCTAATGACGAATCCGCATCCAAATAAGCGCTGTTGGTTTTCGTGGTAGCAGTCACCATAGTAAATATCGCAGTTTTTCATCCTCTTTTTGCCCGGTCCATCCCATCGTATTTCTTGGATGGCGGTGATATCTGCTTTATATCGTTCTAGGGCCTCCGCTAATTCTTCGGCCGCACGTGGTCTGTTAAGGGACCTAACATTCCACGTGCATATCCGAAGTTCGTTGTCCTTTATTCGTTTGCGTTGGTTGTCAACAGTAAATCCGTCCGTATCCGAGGCTTGTTGGTGCTTCGCAACTTTGAAAGCTTTTACGTGGCCAGGAAGTCACCCCGACGCATAACCCCCAACCTGGAGGGCCAGATCCTAAGTATAACTCCAAGGATGGGGAGCCGGATAAAACCGATCCTTACAGGCCTGGGCTACGAATAAGTCGAAGAAGCCCTATAAGGTGTTCACTAAGTAGTTCAACCTTACTGGAACTGTAGACGCCACCGTTGATTCCATCTCGGGAATTCCTCCGCTGCCGTCTGGATAAGGAGAGGTGCCTTAGTGGAAACACCTCTCCCCACCTCTCTCGTTTGCTGCCCCCAACAACTTTCCACTGGGGTTGGAACCCAATCTCCAGTTGAGGTACTAGGCACCCGATGTTCACCACGTGGAGGTGAGAGTAGGAGTTGATAGACAGAGGTTGGTTTTAAGAAAAAACCTGTGGACGCTTGTGTCCTCTTGAATGCACATGTCTACCATTTGAATTTGAACAACTTTCCTGAAACTAATAGCACCAAAAGATCCGAATAGGCTGTCACCTTCACTCCACATCTCTCTAATTAACCGAGAATTGTATCTATGACCAGAAGCCATAAAAGAGGCGAAAGGACACCACCCTGGGTGTTAACCTACTGACGTGTATTGTTGCGATTGTATTGCCTAGAGTGGCTCGAATCTTTCTACCACTGAGCATGGAAATAATCCATTCTCGAATGAAGTCTTCAACACCGAACTTAACGAGCGATTCCTCTATGGATTCGGTTTAGGACGTTGTTAAAAGCAGTTTCTATGTCTAGGAAGGTGGCAAGAGTAAATTCTTTATAATGGATTGTTTGTTCCACAGTACGCACTACCTCATGGAGGGCAGTCTCAGTAGATTTGCACTTAAGATAAGCATGCTGAGAGCTTTCGAGAGGTCGTCCAACAAGGATTTCTCTAATATGGTAATCAAGAATGCGCTCCAAGGTTTTAAGCACAAAAGATGTTAAGCTTATTGGTCTGAAATCCTTCGCGGATTCGTGACCTCGCCTACCCACTTTCGGGATAAAAACTACTTTGACCTGTCTCCACGAAATGGGCACATGTTTGAGAAGGAGACAGCCTTTAAAAATGTGTTCCAGTCATGAGGCTGCAACATCATGTAACTTTTGAAGCATAACTGGCAGTATGCCATCCATGCCTGGGGGATTTATATGGAGAAAAAGTATTGATGGCCAACAAAATATTTTCTCTAGTTATAACGGAATTGACTTGCTCAATATGAGCTACGTTTAGCTCTGTGGTTTCAAGCGATTCGGAGTTATCACTCTCGCAACCCGGAAAGTGCGTCTTCATCAGTAGCTCAAGAGATTCGGCTGGAGAGGCTGTCCAGGTTCCATCAGGCTCTTTTAAAAATGAAGGATTACAATGTTCCTTCGATAAAACTTTGCTGAGTCTTGCGGAGTCCTTTATGTCTTCGATTGATTGACAGTATTCTCTCCAGCCTTGTCTGTTGGCTGATGACAGGGCTTGTTTGTAAATTTTAAGAGAGTCTTTATACGGTTGTGAAACTTATGTTTGTGGCAGATATTGAAAATTGTCCTCGTCATTTTCTTAAGACTCCACAGTTCTTCATTCCACCACGAAGGAAGGGTTTTACGGCTATAGACTCTAAAACCTTTACTTATAGAAGTTTCAAAGGTTTTCACCTTTGATTCAAGGTCTCCTATCGATTCAGTGAGATTCGGTTAGTTGCTTAGTTTGGAATTCGCAATTTGACTGAATTTCGTCCAGTCAGTTCTTTTTTGATTTCTGTGAGGCGGAGAGTTTTTCGACTCGAAATTAATTTGAAAAAGAATCCACTTATGATCCGAAAACGAATTCAAAGGGGAAACTCTCCAATTCTCCACTAAAAAATTACGGTTGTTTACTAAAGTAACATCAAGCACATCCTCCCATCCATCATAATTTTCCGAGCTCGGAAAGACGAAAGTAGGACTATTGCCTCTGTTACAAATGGCCATATTATTTTCAATAATAAAATCAAAAAGTGACTAACCTCGTTCGTTGATCACAAAACTTCCCTAAAGGGTATGCCGAGCATTTGCGTCGCCTCCGATCA